>NC_046172.1:100766916-100812134 GCF_011064425.1 Rattus rattus
ACCCTCCTTTGAAGTTTGCGGATGTCGTATGCATTCTTTTGCACAAATGAAAAACAAGGAATCCCTTTCTTCAGATGAGGATGCTTCCGACACTGATGTTTGCATATCGTGTTCCCCCACTCCTCGGTTCATATATGGTTGGATCCATAACCTTCTCTACAGATGGAATATATGGTAGAACATCTTTTGTACATGTTTCACATCCACAAGCCATTTCTAATGATGTGGCTGTGGGTAGATATCCTTTTGTAGGTGTTTCTTGTCCCACAGTCTCTTTATTTGATATAGTACTACTCAGAGAATCCTGCTCAGTTTTGGGGAATTGTAGCATCTCTGATGTATATGTGGAACATTTTGGAGCCTCTCCTTTCAGGACAGAATGACCTAGAGTCCCCTGAGGATGTAGGGGATGTTTTATCTTCTCTGTACATTGTATAAATATGGACTGTGCATGGCTCATTGACTGTGTGTTGTGGTAAACTTGGCTCTTTTTGGCCTGATGACAGGTCAGGAGGTTCCTTTTGGGTGGTAGAGGATATTTGAATAATTCTCTGTGGTATAGGGACATTTGAAGTACTGGGGGAGATGGTGAGGGTGCTAGATCATATTTTTTATGTGCAGAAGGCACAAGAGTCCATTGAGTGGACTCAGAATTTTCTACCACATCTTGGATGGGTGTGCAACTGTCAATGGTCCTTGATCTAATGTTGTACATGCAGAAAGTTTGGTCTCTGCTTGGGCTGGTATGTGTTTTATGAGGTTCACTTGGGGATTTGCGACTGCATTTTGTCCCCCTTGGATCATGAGTAATGATTTAACCACATTTTTAATAGTGGAGGACTTTGAAGGTCCTCTTGGCTTTATAGGGAAATTCTGAAATCCCCATTGTCCGCATTATCAGGTTTCAAATGCATTTTACACGTAGCAGATTGCATGTGGCTCTTTAGTGGAGATGGGGGGACATCTTTGACTGACTTTGTGTGTGACATAGCTCTCTGCCCTGCTTTGGAAGTTGGCGAAGGTATTAAAGTCTCATGTAGAGAGGGGGCTGGACTTAATCCATTTGTGGAATATGAGAAATCACTGAGATTACCTTTAATAGAAGAAGTTTGCAGACCTATTTGTCTGATGGGGCCTGTTGTACCTCCCCTTGACCAGTGGGGTTTTCTCCAACACACTTTGGAGGAGAATTGTATAGAATGGAAAACTGTAGGATAGGGAATGAACATTTGAATCTCCTTTGGAAACTCTGTGGAACAGCGAGCTGATCACCAAGAAGAGTGGGCAATACTGAGACCTCAGGGAAGGAGAGACTGCCACTTCTGCCCAACTGTGCTCACATCCCTAGCCCAAGAAGGAACTGAATAGTTCCTCTGGACATATGAATATAGGAGAAATCAAGTTGCAGGAGCCCTGCAGTACGAACAGCACATGGATAGGAACTGGTCCAAACAGCATCCTACACCCAAATCTTTTGTGGGATGGAGATGACTTAGACCATCAGAAGGGCAGAAACCCCTGAGAACTATGCTCACATTCCTGACTCAAAAAAAAAACAAAAAAAAAAACAACAACAACAAAAAAAAACAAAAACAAAAACAAAACCTAGCTCCATCTGGGCCTCCTGTTCATAGGGACCTAGAATAAGTAGGGGATGGACATTTCTGGTTGCAGCTCTCATAGAGAGCTGAATGACAGCCTGAGGAGCAACTTCAGGCCTGAGACCAGAGGTGAATACAACTATTCTGCTCTAAGTGAAATGAAGAGTGGCCTCAGGAAATGCAAAGGCAGAACTCCTCTGGGACCAGGCACTTCCAAATTCTAGCTGGCTCCTGAACCTTGCTGATCCTGGCCCAGAGCTCCCTGCCCCTATACGCTGTAGGAGAGAGGGCTGATCACCCAGGAGTCTGGGCAATACTGAGCCTACAAGGCACAGAGACTGCCACTTCTGCCCACCATTACTCACATCTCTAGCCCAAGAAAAAACTGCATAGTGCCTCTGGACCCAGGACTATAGGAGGAGTAAAGTTACTGGATCTGTGGATCTGTTACTGGACTGTGCCTGGATCTGAAGAGAACTGGTCAAACAGTTCCCTGTACCTAAATCCTGAAGTTGGGGGAACTAGATCTTTAGAGAAGCAGATGCTCGCTGGGCTAACCAGAGGAGACTACTCTCTGCCCAGATTCCTGACTCAATAGGAAAATATCTTGTGCCTTCTGTGCCCCCTTCCCCCACAGAGGGACCTAGGAGAAGTATGGGAATTTCCCTCTGGTTCCCGCCCACAGGGACAGCTGAAAGCCAGTGGACAGGAGCAACTACATGCCTGAGATCAGAATACTCTGTCCCCTAAACTGAGTAAAAAAAACAGGAAAACAGGTCTACAGCAGTCCTGACACATAGGCCTACATGATGGTCAAGCCACTGTTAGAAAGAGAAAGACAAGATAACTCCAAAGAAAACTTGATGGCTAGAGTCAAGCACATTAACGCAAACAACAAAAATCAAGACTACTTGGGCTCATCAGAGCCCAAATCTCCCACCAAAGCAATCACTGGATATCTAAACACACCAGAAAAGCAAGATCTAGATGTAAGTTGACATTTTATCATGACAATGGAGGATGTTAAGAAGGCCATAAATAACTCCCTTAAGAAAATACAGGACAACAGAAAATACAGAAGTAAAAAGTAGAATCCCTGAAAGAGGGAATTCAAAACTACCTTAAAAATACTACTGGAAAAAAACAGCAAAACAGGAGAAGGAAATTTACAAAACCATCCAGGAGTTAAAAATGGAAATAGAAACAATAAAGAAAGCACAAAAGAAGACAACCCTGGAGATGAAAAACCTAGGAAAGAGACCAGGAGTCATAGATGTGAGAATCACCAACAGGATAAAAGAGATAGAAATCATAATCTAATGAGCGGAAGATTCCATAGAAAACTTTGACACAACTGTCAAAGATATTGTAAAACAGAAAAAGTTCCTAGCCCAAAACATACAGGAAATCCAGGCCACAATGAGAAGATCAAACCTAAGGATAACAGGTATAGAAGAGAGTGAAGACTGCCAACATCAAGGGACAGTAATATCTTCAAGAAAATTATAGAAGAAATCTTCCCTAATCTAAAGAAAGAGATGACCATGAACATACACAAAGCCTACAGAACTCCAAATAGATTGGACCAGAAAAGGAAATCCTCCCATCACATAATAGTCAAAACACCAAAATCGAAAAACAAATAAAAAAATATTAAAGAGCAGTAAAGGAAAAAGGTCAAGTGACATATAAAGGCAGACCTATCAGAATTAAACCAGACTTCTCACCAGATACTATGAAAGCCAGAAGATCCTGGACAGATGTCATACAGACCCTAAGAGAACAAAAAAACGCCAGTCCAGGATACTATATCCAGCAAAACTCTCAATTAACATAGATGGAGAAACCAAGATATTCCATGACAAAACCAAATTTACACAGTATCTTTCTACATATCCAGTCCTACAAAGGACACTAACTGGCAAACCCCAACACAAGGAGGCAAGTAAAATCATAGATAAAGCAAGAAATTAATCTTTTCACAACAAAACAAAGAGAAGCACACAAACATAAACTAACCTCCAGATTACGAAAATAACAGAAAGTGACCATCACTATTCCTTAATATCTCTCAACATCAATGGACTCAATTCCCCACTAAAAATACACAGATTGAGACACTGGATATGTAATGAGGACCCAAAGTTTTGCACTACAGGAAACACACTTCAGAGACAAAGACAGACACTACCTCAGAGTAAAAGGCTGATAAAAAACTTTTCAAGCAAATGGTCTGAAGAAGCAAGCTGGAGTAGCCATCATAATATCATATAAAATCGACTTTCAACCCAAAAGTCATCAAAAATAAGGAAGGACACTTCATATTCATCAAAGGAAAAAAATCCACCAAAGATGAACTCGAAAATCATAAAATATCTATGCTCCAAATACAAGGGCACCTACATACATAAAAAGAAACCTTACTAAAGCTCAAAGAACATATTGCACCACAAATAATAATAGTAGGGAGATTTCAACACCCCACTCTCATCACTGGACAGATCACGGAAACAGAAATTAAACAGAGACATAGACAGACTAACAGAAGTTATAAACCAAATGGACTTAACAGATATTTATAGAACATTCTATCCTAAAATAAAAGGATATACCTTCTTCTCACCACCTCATGGTACTTTCTCCAAAATTGATCATATAATCAGTCAAAAAGCAGGCCTCAAAGGATACAGAAAGGTAGACATAATTCCATGTACTCTACCAGACTACCGTGGGCTAAGGCTGTTCTTCAATAACAATTAGGAAAAAACACCCACATATACATGGAAGTTGAACAATGCTCTACTCAATGATAACTTGGTCAAGGAAAAATTAAAGGAAGAAATTAAAGACTTCTTAGAATTCAATGAAAATGAAGGTGCAACGTACCAAAACTTACAAAACACAATGAAAGCAGTGCTAAGAGGAAACTCACAGCTCTCAGTGCCTTCAAAAAGAAACTGAAAGAGCATAGACTAACGCCTTGACAGCACACCTGAAAGCTCTAGAACAAAAAGAAGCAAATACATGCAGGAGAAGTAGAAGGCAGGAAATAATCAAACTCAGGGCTGAAATCAACCAAGTAGAAAAATTTGGTCCATTCAAAGAATCAACAGAAACAATACCTGGTTCTCTGAGAAAATCAACAGGATACATTAACCCATAGCCAGACAAAACAGAGGATACAGAGAGTGTGTCCAAATTAATAAAATCAAATATTAAAAAGGGAGACATAACAGCAGAATCAGAGGAAATTATATTGTATTACGAAAGGCTATGTTCAACAAAACTTGAAAATCTGGAGAAAAAGGACTATTTTCTAGACAAATACAAGGTACCAAAGCTAAATCAGGAAAAGATAAACCATTTAAGCAACCCATAACTCCCAAAGGAATACAAGCAATCGTCAAAACACTCCCAACCAAAAAGAATCCAGGATCAGATGGGTTTAGTGCAGAAATAGATCTAAAATTCATTAAAAATTACATAACAATACTGTCCAAACTATTCCATAAAATTGAAACAGATGGAGTGCTACCAATTTGCTTTCATGAAGCCACAATAACTATTATAACTAAAACACAGAAAGACTCAACAATGAAACAGAACTTCAGACCAATTTCTCTTATCAATATTGACACTAAAATACTCAATGAAATTCATGCAAACCTCATTCTACAACACATTCTACAATCATTCACTATGATTAAGAATGATTCATCCCAAGCTTGCAGGGATGTTTTAATATACAGAAAACCAACAATGTAATCCACTATATAAATAAATTCAAAGATAAAAACCACATGATTCTTTCATTAGATGCTGAGGAAGATTTTGACAAAATTCAACATCCCTTCATGATAAAAGTCCTGGAAATTAAAGTAATTTAAGGCCCAAACCTAAACTTATAAAGCAAATCCGTAGCTAACATTAAACGAAGTAGAGAGAAACTTAAAGCAATCACACTGAAATCAGGGACTAGACAAGGCTGCCCACTCTCAAACAACTTATTCAATATAGTTCCAGACATCTTAGCCAGAGCAAGCAGACACTGAAGGAGGTTAAAGGGATAGAGATTGTAAAGGAAGAATTCAAAATAGCACTGTTTGTAGTTGATATGATAGTATACTTAGTGACCTTATAAGTTCCACAAGAGAATTACTAAGCCTGATAAACAATTTCAGCAAAGTGGCTGGGTATAAAAATAACTGCACAAAAGCTAAACAAGTGGAGAAAGAAACTAGGGATATGACAACCTTCACAATAGCTCCAAATAATATAATATATCTCAGAGTGACTTTATACAAGCAAGTAAAAGATGTGTATGAGCAGAACTTCAAGTCTCTGAAGAAACTGAAGGAGATTTCAGAAGATGGAAAGGTCTCCCAGGCTCATGGACTGGCAGGATTAATACAGTAAAAATGGCCATTTTACCAAAAGCGATCTACAGATTCAATGCAATCCCCATCAAAATACCAATCCAATTCTTCAAAGAGTTAGACAGTACAATTTGCAAATTCATCTGGAATAACAAAAAACCCAGGATAGCTAAAACTATCCTCAACCATAAAAGGACTTCCATGGGAATCACTATCCCTGAATTCAAGCAGTATTACAGAGCAACAGTCATAAAAACTGTATGGCTTTGAGACAGAGCCAGGCAAATAAATCAGTGGAATAGAATTGAAGACCCAGAAATGAACCCACACACCTATGGTCACTTAATTTTTGAGAAAGAGGCCAAAACCATCCAATGGAAAAAAAAAAGAGCATTTTCAGCAAATGGTGCTTGTTCAACGAGGTCAGCATGTAGAAGAAGGCAAATTGATCCATTCTTACTGCCCTGTAGAAAGCTTTAGTGAACTGGATCAAGAACCTCCACATCAAACCAGATAAACTCAAACTAACAAGAGAAAAAATGCGGAAGCATCTCGAACACATGGGCAGTGGAAAAAAAAATTAATAACAAAACAGGAATGGCTTATGCTCTAAGATAAATGCAACAAATGCAATCTCATAAAACTACAAAGCTTCTGTAAGGCAGAGAACACTGTTGTTAGGACAAAATGGCAACCAACAGATTGGAAAAAGATCTTTATCAATCCTACAACAGATAGAGGGCTTATATCCAAAAAGTACAAAGAAATCATGAAGTTAGACTACAGGGAGACAATGAACCCTATTGAAAAATGGCATTTACAACAAAACAAAGAAATCACAGCTGAAGAATATCGAATGGCAGTGAAACACTTAAAGAAATCTTCAACATCTTTAGTCAAAAGGGAAATGCAAATCAAAACAACCCTGAGTTTCCACCACACACCAGTGAAAATGGCTACGATCAAAAACTCAGGTGATGGGGTTGGGGATTTAGCTCAGTGGTAGAGCGCTTGCCTAGCAAGCGCAAGGTCCTGGGTTCGGTCCCCAGGTCCACTCAGATGACAGCAAATGCTGGTGATGATGTGGAGAATGAGGAACACTCCTCCATTGTTGGTTGGATTGCAGACTGGTACAACCATTCCTGAAAGGGAATAATTTTTGAAATGTAAATAAGAAATACCCAGTTTAATAAAGATGGAAGAAAAAAAGACACTCCTTCTGGAAGAGAAGAATGTATGATTTCTTTTCAGGATCTGTGGGAAGACTTTGGACACCTGGGCAAATGTGGAATGACCTATAGACCCTGGAAACACTTGGATAGTTCCAGAAACTCCTGGAAAAGTAGAGGATCCAAGATATCTATGGCAAGAGAGGAAGGTTGTTGTGAAGAGTCAGCAGAAGGTGGCCCAGGCACAGTGTGATCTTCTTTGAATCTTTCACTCTTCTCTCCAGTACTGTGTTTTGTAGATGTTGCAGGCACTCTGGCTACCAACTCCTCATAGTCCACATGTTCTTCAAACCCATTAGACATAACCCGGTTTTTTTTTTTTTCACCTTCCCAAGAATGGGCAGTAAAGAAGAGGCCACTATTTTTCTGGTAGCAGGATGTAAAGCAGATGTTCTGGGATCCCTGGTCAGTGGATTTCTCAGTGATCTGCTATCCTTGGTCAGTGGATTACTCGTGCCCTCAGAAACCCTCAGAGGAAGTGGAACTGTCCATTTCTTGTTCTCTGTCAGTTCCCTTCGGGGGACTAGGGCCCTCTTATTGACTGAAGCCTTTATATGATCTTTGAGTTTCAGTAGCTTTTCTGTAACACGAGCATCAGGTTTTTTGAATCACTGATCTTCATACGGTTTTGTGGATCTGAACTTGTGCCGAGTATGTCTAATTAGTCCCAGAGGTGGAAAGTCGCTTGGGTCTCTGCTGTTCAAGTGCTTCCCCCATTGGAGTCTGGGGTTATAATTATCTTGGGGGACACTGAAGGGGTTCCCAGGCTGTGGAGGCTGGGAAATCGGCGGTGCATGGTCAGAGGGTAAAATCCGGGATGAGGCTCACTGACGTCTCTCCACACATCTGGGCATTTAGTCATTAAGGAAATTGAACAAGAAATGGATAGTGGGCTACTACCATGTGAAGGGGCACTGAATGCACTTGCCAGTGGTGAGTCCTGGCGAGCATCAGTTAAGCTGTATCCTTTGAGTATGGATCTCTCTCCCAAGAACTGTGGATAAGTCCGGAAGGCAAAGCAGGGAAATCTCGAGGGACCGTTGATCTCAGGAAACAACCAAAGCTCGAGAGGGGCTGTCCCCGAGTTTGCTCGCGGCAGTCACGAGGTCTGCACGGGGCAGATGCGAAGTCTCCACGGGGCAGTTGCGAAGTCTCCACGGGGCAATCACGAGGTCTGCACCGGGCAGTTGTGAGGTCTGCAAGGGCCAGTCAGGAGCTGCCTCACTTGACAGTCCTTCTTGTAGTACCGGGGCAATCATCCAAGCTTTCTGAATGAGGAGGATCCCTGTCGACTCCCTTCCTTTGTGTCCAGAGTGCTACCTGCTCTTATGCCCACTTTTAGGGGCCAGGACAAGGGATTCTGGAAGGAGCAACAGGAATGGAAGGGGCAAAGGGTGCTTAGGAGACTGTGTTGTCAAACGACTCTTACACCAGGATAGATCCATGTAACTGGAGGCCATCAGTGGTGCAGTGATGTGTGTTGGAGCTTCATAACCGAATGGGAAAGGCTGATCCAGACCCTTGCTCCTCAGAGACTGCAGGGACTAGAAAATCACTGGTGGACTGTGTTAGGGAATGAACATTTGATAGGATTTGTATAGAGCATAGAATGCATGAAATTGATATTAGAATTCCATGTGAGTTCCAGGTGTTTCAGTGATGCTTCTGCCTTGATGTATCACTATTTTTTCTTGTCCTATAGCTCTTAATATTCTTTCCATAATGATATTTTTGAAATATTGAGTATGCTACACAACGGAATTTATTTTCTCTATTCACATATACTGAAATTCTAAATGTCTCTTGATATCATACGCAGTTGCCTGGCTAGAAATCCTGGGATGCTTTCAATACTTGTAAGTTGATTGAACAACAACTGTTTGTGTTACAAGCTTTGCTTGTAAATATTTCTTTTGGTGACCCCCAATTAGATTGTATAAATGTCTCCTGTCTTTTACAGACATATGTACAGTCACCCTTGCTTGGAGAAAGATGGTAAGTGTTATGCCTTCTTTGAATGAAGAGAAAGACCTAAGGCTACACTCCTCAGAGAAACAAGAAATTAGGAACTGCAGGAAGAAGTATGCATCTAGGCAACAATAAATGTTGCAAGCTAACCTGTGCAGTAAAGTAATGTATGGACAATACCACTCCTTTATTATTAGTATTATTAATCAATTCATTTGTTTTCATTGCAAATATTAACCCCTTTCCAGTCCCCGTTAATAAACCCCCCACCACATACTACTCCTCTTTTTCTCTAAGGAAGGGCCTCCCCAACTCTCCCACTCATTCTTGCCTCACCTCTCTAGAATTGCTCTTCTCTGAATTGCTCTTCTCTGGGACATGAAGCATCTAAAGGACCAAGTGCTTACCCTTCCACTGATGTGAGATGTGGCAGTTCTCTGCTACATATGTTAGGGTACCAGACCGACCATGTATATTCTATGGTTGGTGGTTAGGTCCATGGGAACTCTGAGGGGTCTGTTTAACTGATATCATTGTTCTACATCTAATTCCAGTCCTCTTCATCTCCTTCAGCCCTTCCTCTACATCTTCCCTTGGGATCTCTAGGCTCAGTTCAATGGTTGGCTGTGCTGGCAAAACCTCTCAGAGGACAGCCATACCAGACTCATATTTGCAAGCACAGCTCTGCATCAGCAACAGTATCCATTTTGGTGTCTGCAGATCTCTGGATGGCCTTTCTTTCAGCCTCTGCTCCATTTTTGCCCCTGTATTTCCATTAGACAGGGATAACTCTGATTTAATAAGAGATGGGTGAGTGGTCCCATCCTTACATTGGGGACCATGTCTATCTACTTCAGGTGGTGTCTTCAGGTTCAATTTCACTGTGACTGTTGATGTTGGACAATGTTATCACTGTTGGGTCCAGGGAACCTGTTGCATCCTTAGTATCTGGGACATCCTAGAGGTTACCCCCATCCTCCAATGTTCCTTCTTTCTATACTCATTCTCCTGGACCTCTCTGCTTCTCTCCTGTCTCTTCCCACATCTGATCCTGCTCTCCTGTTTTTTCCATTTCTCTCCCCTCTCCCCCACAGGGTCCTTCCTCCATCTGCCTCCCATGATAATTTTCTTCCCCCTTCTAATTGGGATTGAAGCAGCCTCTCTTTGCCTTTTCTTGTTAATCTTCAGAGCGCATATGAGTTTATTCTGGATATTATGAGCTCATGGTATAATTTCCAGTTACCAGTGAGTTCATGCTATTTGCCTTTATTTGTGTTTGGGTTACATCACTCAGGATGATATTTTCTAATTTCATCCATTTCCCTGTGAATTTCATGAAGTCATTCTATTTAAGAGCTGAGTACCACACCATTGTGTAAACAACCACATTATATGAATCTGTTTCTCTTTTGAGTGACATCGGCATTCTTTCCAGCTTCTGTCTGTTATAAATAAGACTGCTATGAACATAGTGGAGCATGTGTCCTTGTTGTAGGTTGGAGCAAATTTTGGGTATATTCCATTGAATGGTACAGCTGGGTCCTCAGGTAGTAAATACTATGTTCAATTTTCTGAGGAACCTCAGGCCTGGTTTCCAGAGTGGTTTTAAGAGCTTGCAATTTCAACAGTGACAGACTGTTCCTTACTCTCCACATCCTTGTCAGAGTCTTTGTCAGCAGACTTTTTTATCTTAGCCATTCTGACTGGTATGAGGTAGAATCTCAGGATTGTTTTGATTTTCATTTCCCCAATGACTAAGGATGTTGAACATTTCCTTAGTTGCTTCACTGTCATTCAGTATTCATCAGTTGAGAATTTTTGTTTAGAAGTGTAGCCCACTATTAGATCGTTTATCAGATTCTCTGGAGTATAGTTTCTTGAGTTTTTTGTACATATTGGATATTAGCGCTCTATTGGACATTAGGATTGGTAAAGAATCTTTTCCCTATCCTGTTAGTTGCTGTATGAAACTAATGACAGTGTCCTTTGCCTTACAGAAGATTTGAAATTTTATGAACTGACATTTGTCAATTCTTGATCTTAGATCAAAAGCCATTGGTGTTCTATTCAGGAAAATTTTTCCCAGTACCAACGTGTTCGAGGCTCTTCCCTGCATTTTCATCTATTAGTTTCAGTGTATCTGGTTTTATGTGGAGGTCTTTAATCCACTTTTACTTGATCTTTGTACAAGGAGATAAGAATGGATTGGTTTGCATTCTTCTACATTCTGTACTCCAGTTGAAACAGCATAATTTTTAAAAAATACTATCTTTTTTTCCACTGGATGGTTTTAGATCCTTTGTCAATTATCAAGTGGCCATAGCTGTGTGGGTTCATTTCTGCATCTTCAATTCTATTCCACTGATATACGTTCCTGTTTCAGTACCAATACAATACAGTTTTTTTTTTTTATCACCATTGCTCTGTAATACAACTTGAGCTCAGAGATGGTGATTTCCCCAAAAGTGCTTTTATTGTTGAGAATAGTTTTCTCTATCCTGGGATTTATTTTATTCCAAATAAATTTGTAAATTGCCATTTCTATGTCTGTGAAGAAATGAGTTGGAATGTTGATAAGGATTGCATTGGATCTGTAGATTGTTTTTGGCAAGCTGGCCATTTTTACAATATTAATCCTACCAATCCATGAGCATGGGAGATCTTTCTAATTCCTGAGATCTTCTTCAATTTATTTCTTCAGAGACTTGAGTTCTTGTCATACGGATCTTTTACTTGCTTGGTTAGAGACACACTGTGGTATTTTATATTCTTTTTGACTGTTGTCAAGGGTGTCATTTCTGTAATTTCTTTCTCAGCCTGTTTCTCTTTTGAGTAGAGGAAGGCTACTGATTGATTTGAATCAATTTTTTTTATTTATTTTTTATTATTATTAACTTGAGTATTTCTTATATACATTTCGAGTGTTATTCCCTTTCCCAGTTTCTGGGCAAACATCCCCTCCCCCTCCCCCTTCCTTATGGGTGTTCCCCTCCCAACCCCCCCCCCCTTTCTGCCCTCTCCCCAACAGGCTAGTTCACTAGGGGTTCAGTCTTAGCAGGACCCAGGGCTTCCCCTTCCACTTGTGCTCTTACTAGGATATTCATTGCTACCTACGAGGTCAGAGTCCATGGTCAGTCCATGTATAGTCTTTAGGTAGTGGCTTAGTCCCTGGAAGCTCTGGTTGCTTGGCATTGTTGTACATATGGGGTCTCGAGCCCCTTCAACCTCTTCCAGTTCTTTTTCTCTGATTCCTTCAACAGGGGTCCTGTTCTCAGTTCAGTGGTTTGCTGCTGGCATCACGCCTCTGTATTTGCTGTATTCTGGCTGTGTCTCTCAGGGCGATGTGCATTCACATTTTGATCATCCGTCTTGAGTTTCATTTGTTCTAGGCATCTAGGGTAATTCAAGCATTTGGGCTAATAGCCACTTATCAATGAGTACATACCATGTATGTCTTTCTGTGCGATTGGGTTAGCTCACTCAGGATGATATTTTCCAGTTCCAACCATTTGCCTACATTTAATTTCATAAGGTCATTGTTTTTTGATAGCTGAGTAATATTCCATTGTGTAGATGTACCACATTTTCTGTATCCATTCCTCTGTTGAAGGGCATCTGGGTTCTTTCCAGCTTCTGGCTATTATAAATAAGGCTGCGATGAACATAGTGGAGCACGTGTCTTTTTATATGTTGGGGCATCTTTTGGGTATATGCCCACGGGAGGTATAGCTGGATCCTCAGGCAGTTCAATGTCCAATTTTCTGAGGAACCTCCAGACTGATTTCCAGAATGGTTGTACCAGTCTGCAATCCCACCAACAATGGAGGAGTGTTCCCCTTTCTCCACATCCTCGCCAGCATTTGCTGTCACCTGAGTTTTGATTTAGCCATTCTCACTGGTGTGAGGTGAAATCTCAGGGTTGTTTTGATTTGCATTTCCTTTATGACTAACGATGTTGAACATTTCTTTAGGTGTTTCTCGGCCATTCGGCATTCCTCAGCTGTGAATTCTTTGTTTAGCTCTGAACCCCATTTTTTAATAGGGTTATTTGTCTCCCTGCTGTCTAACTTCTTGAGTTCTTTGTATATTTTGGATATAAGCCCTCTATCTGTTGTAGGATTGGTAAAGATCTTTCCCCAATCTGTTGGTTGCCGTTTTGTTCTGACCACAGTGTCCTTTTGCCTTACAGAAGCTTTGCAGTTTTATGAGATCCCATTTGTCGATTCTTGATCTTAGAGCATAAGCCATGGGTGTTTTGTTCAGGAAATTTTTTCCAGTGCCCATGTGTTCCAAATGCTTCCCTAGTTTTTCTTCTATTAGTTTGAGTGTATCTGGTTTGATGTGGAGGTCCTTGATCCACTTGGACTTAAGCTTTGTACAGGGTGATAAGCATGGATCGATCTGCATTCTTCTACATGTTGACCTCCAGTTGAACCAGCACCATTTGCTGAAAATGCTATCTTTTTTCCATTGGACGGTTTTGGCTCCTTTGTCAAAAATCAAGTGCCCATAGGTGTGTGGGTTCATTTCTGGGTCTTCAATTCTGTTCCATTGGTCTATCTGTCTGTCTCTGTACCAATACCATGCAGTTTTTATCACTATTGCTCTGTAATAATGCTTGAGTTCTGGGATAGTGATTCCCCTGAAGTCCTTTTATTGTTGAGGATAGTTTTAGCTATCCTGGGTTTTGTTATTCCAGATGAATTTGCAAATTGTTCTGTCTAACTCTTTGAAGAATTGATTGGTATTTTGATGGGGATTGCATTGAATCTGTATACTCTGCCACTTTGCTAAAGTTGTTTATCGGGCTTAGTAGTTCACTGGTGGAATTTGTGGGGTCACTTAAATATACTACCATATCATCTGCAAATAGTGACATTTTGAATACTTCCTTTGCAATATGTATCCCTTTACCTCCTTTTGTTGTCTAATTACTCTGGCTAGGACTTCGAATATTATATTGAAAAGGTAGGGAGAGAGTGGGTATCCTTGTCTAGATCCTGATTTTAGTGGGATTGCATTGAGTTTCTCTCCATTTAGTTTGATGTTGGCTACTGGTTTGCTGTATATTGTTTTTACTGAGTTCAGTATAGTCCTTGAATTTCTGATATTTCCAAGACTTTTAACATGAAGGGGTAGGTTCTGTAAAATGCTTTCTCAGCAACTAATGAGGGGATTGCTTGGTTTTCTTTGATTTTGTTTTAAAAGTGGATTAGGTTCTGTATGTTGAACTATCCCTGTATCTCCGGGACGAAGCCTACTTGAACATGATGGATCATTGTTTTGATGTGTTCTTGGATTTGGTTTGCAAGAATTTTACTGAGAATTTTTGCAGGGATATTCATGAAAAATTGGTCTGAAATTCTCTTTCTTCGTTGGGTCTTTGTATGGTTTAGTTATAAGCATAATTGTGGCATCAGAGAAGGAATTGGGTAGTGTTCCTTCTGTTTCTATTTTGTGGAATAGTTTGGAGAATATTGATATTAGGTATTCTATGAAGGTCTGAAAGATTTCTGTACTAAACCTGTCTGGTCCTGGGATTTTTTTGGTTGGGAGACATTTAATGACTGCTTCTAATTCTTTAGGAGTTATGGGAGTATTTAGATGGTTTATCTGACCCTGATTCAACTTTGGTACCTTGTATCTGTATAGAAAATTATCCATTTCATCCTTACTTTCCAGTTTTGTTAAGTATAGGCTTTTGTAGTAGGCTCTGATAATTTTTTTGAGTTTCCTCATTTTCTTTTTTTTTTTTTTTTAAGATTTATTTTATTTATACAAGTACACTGTCATTCTCTTCAGACACACCAGAAGAGGGCATCCGAACCCATTACAGATGGTTGTGAGCCACCATGTGGATGCTGGGATTTGAACTGAGGTCCTCTGGAAGAACAGTCAGTGCTCTTAACCGCTGAGCCATCTCTCCAGCCCCGAGTTTCCTCATTTTCTATGGTTATGTCTCTATTTTACTTCTGATTTTGTTCATTTTTAAATTGAATACTAAGGATTTACCTATCTTCTGGGTTTTCAAAGAACCAGCTCCTGGTTTTGTTGATTCTTTATATAAGTCCTTTTGTTTCTACTTGGTTAATTTCAGCCGTAAGTTTGTTTATTTCCTGCTGTCTAGTCCTCTTGGTGTATTTGGTTCTTTTTCTTGGTGTGTTTGGACTTTTATTGGTTCTGAGATTTCAGGTGTTCTGTCAAGCTGCTAGTGTATGATAGCTCCTGTTTCTTTTTGGAGGCACTCAGAGCTATGAGTTTTCCTCTTAGCACTGCTTTCATTGTGTTCCCTAAGTTATGCCTTCATTTTCATTAAATTCTAAAATGTCTTTAATCTTTTTCTTTATTTCTTCCTTGACCAAGTTCTCATTGAATAAATCATTTCTCAGCTACTATGTATATGGGGGTCTTCGGTTGTACTTGTTGTTATTGAAGACCATTCTTAGTCTGTGGTGATCTCATAGGATGCATGGGATTATTTCAGTCTTCTTGTATCTGTTGAGGCCTGTTTTGTGATGGATCATATCGTCAGTTTTGGGGAAGGTACAATGAGGGGATGAGAAGAAGGTATATTCTTTGTTTTAGGATGAAATATTCTACTAATATTTGTTAAATACATTTGGTCCATAACTTCTGTTAGTTTCTTTGTGTCTCTGTTTAGTTTCTGTTTACATGATCTGTCCATTGATGAGAATGCGGTGTTGAAGTCTCCAACTATTATTGTATGAGGTACTATGTATGCTTTGAGCTTTAGTAAAGTTTCTTTTATGAATGTGTATGCCCTTGAATTTGGAGCATAGCTATTCAGAATTGAGAGGTTTTTCTTGGTATATTTTTCCTTTGATGAATATGAAGTGTCCGTCATTATCTATTTTCATAACTTTTGCTTGAAAGTCTATTTTATTCGATATTAGAATGGCTACTCCAGCTTGTTTCTTGGGAACATTTGCTGGGAAATTGTTTTCCCGCCTTTAACTCTGAGGAAGTATTTGTCTTTGTCATTGAATTGTGTTTACTTTATGCAGCAAAATGCTGGATCCTGTTTATATATACAGTCAATGTGTATCTTTTATGGGGAATTGAGTCCTTTGATGTTTAGTGATATTAGGGACCAATGATTGCTTTTTCCTATTATTTTTGTTGTTAGAGGTTGAATTATGTTTCTGTGGCTATCTTCTTTATCTTCTTTTGTGTTTTTTCAAAGTAGATTATTTTCTTTCTTTGGGTTATAGTTTCCCTCCTTGTGCTGGAATTGTCCATCTATTATCTTTTGTAGGACTGGATTTGTGGAAAGATATGGTGTAAATTTGCTATTGTCGTGGCATATCTTGGTATCTCCATCTATGGTAGTTGAGAGTTTATAGTAGCCTGGGCTGACATTTTTGTTCTTTTAGGATCTGTATGATATATGCCCAAGATCTGCTAGCTTTCCTAGTCTCTTTTGAGAAGTCTGGTGTAATTCTTATAGGTCTGCCTTTTTATGTTATTCGACACTTTCTCCTTACTGCTTTTAATATTTTTCTTTGCTTTGTGCATTTGGCATTTTGACTGTTATGTGACAGGAGAAATTTCTTTTCTGGTTTAATCTATTTTGAGTTCTGTATGCTTTTTGTATGTTTAAGATTGTCTCTTTCTTTAGGTTAGGGAAGATTTCTTCTATAATTTTGTTGAAGATATTTACTGGCCCATCAAAGTGGGAGACTTCACTCTCTTCTATACCTATTTTTTTTCTCTATCTTTATTAACTTGGGTATTTCTTATTTAAATTTCAATTGTTATTCCCTTTCCTGGTTTCTGGGCCAACATCCTACTAACCACCCTCCGCTTCTATATGGGTGTTCCCGTGCCCATTTTCCCCCCCATTACCAACCTCCCCCTAACAATCACATTCACTGGGGGTTCAGTTTGGCAGGACCAAGGGCTTCCCCTTCCACTGGTGCTCTTACTAGGCTATTCATTGCTACCTATGAGGTTGGAGCCCAGGGTCACGGTCCCATGTATAGTCTTTGGGTAGTGGCTTAGTCCTGGAAGTTGTGGTTGGTTGGCATTGTTGTTCATATGGAGTCTCAAGCCCCTTCAAGCTCTTTCTGTCCTTTCTCTGATTCCTTCAGCAGGGGTCCCGTTCTCAGTTCAGTGGTTTGCTGCTGGCATTCGCCTATGTATTTGCCGTATTCTGGCTGTGTCTCTCAGGAGAGATCTACATCCGGTTCCTCTTGGCCTGCACTTCTTTGCTTCATCCATCTTATCTAGTTTGGTGGCTATATATGAATGGGCCACATGTGGGGCAGGCTCTGAATGGGTGTTCCTTCTGCCTCTGTTCTAAACTTTGCCTCCCTATCCCCTCCCAAGTGTATTCTTCTTCCCCTATTAAAGAAAGAGTGAAGCATTCACATTTTGGTCATCCTTCTTGAGTTTCATGTGTTCTGTGCATCAACGGTAATTCAAGCATTTGGGCTAATAGCCATTTATCAATGAGTGCATACCATGTGTGTTTTTTTGTGATTGGGTTACCTCACTCAGGATGATATTTTCCAGTTCCATCTTTTTGCCAATGAATTTCATAAAGTCATTGTTTTTGATAGCTGAGTGATATTCCATTGTGTAGATGTACCACATTTTCTGTATCCAATCCTCTGTTGAAGGGCATCTGGGTTCTTTCCAGCTTCTGGCTATGATAAATAAGGCTCCTATGAACATAATGGAGCATGTGTCTTTCTTATATGTTGGGGCATCTTTTGGGTATATGCCCAAGAGAGGTATAGCTGGGTCCTCAGGTAGTTCAATGTCCAATTTTCTGAGGAACCTCCAGACTGATTTCCAGAATGGTTTTACCAGTCTGCAATCCCATCAACAATGGAGGAGTGTTCCTCTTTCTCCACATCCTCACCAGCATTTGCTGTCACCTGAGTTTTTGATTTTAGCCATTCTCACTGGTTTGAGGTGAAATCTCAGGGTTGTTTTGATTTGCATTTCTCTTCCATCATCATCATCAAATGTTATTTTAAATCTAGATCTTGCTTTTCTGTTGTGTTTGGCTAGTCAGTGTTTGCTTTGGTAGGAGAATTAGGCTCCGATGATGCCATGTAGTCTTGGTTTCTGTTTCTTGGGTTCCTGTGCTTGCCTCTTGCCATCAGGTTGTCTCTGGTGTTACTTTGTTCTACTATTTCTGATAGTGGTTAGACCATCCTATAGGCCTGTGTGTCAGGAGTGCTGTAGGCCTGTTTTCCTGTTCTCTTTCAGCCAGTTATGGGAACAGAATGTTCTGCTTTCAGGCATGTAGTCGTTCTTGTCAACTGGTCTTCAGCTGTTCCTGTGGGCGTGTGTCCTGAGTCCACCAGGCAAGGTCACTTGAAGCAGAAAAGTTGGTCTTACGTCTAGTCTCGGACCTTGAGGTGCTTCTCAGAACCAGGTTTCAGCTCTCTATGAGGGCAGCAACCAGAAGGGCTTGCCCTGCCTTCACTCAGGACCCTATGCACAGGTGGCCCAGATGGTGCCAGGCGATTTCCTCTAGAGTCAGATATGTGGGCAGAGAGTAGTTAGTCTTCTCTGGCTTCCCATATGTGTCTGCCCATCTGAAGATCTAGCTCTCCCTCCCAAGGGATTTGGGTGCAGGAAGCTGTTTGACCGGGTCCCTTCAGATCTGGGCGGTGTATGGACCAAAGTGTTGAGTGCCCCTATCTTCCTGTTCCCAGAGGCCCTATACAGTTTCCTCTTGGGCATGGGATGTGGGCAGGGGTGGGCAGTACTGGCGATCTCCCCTGCCCTGCAGTCTCAGGAATGCTCACCTGTCTGAGCAATGGGCTTTCTCTTCCACGGTGTTTGGAAGCAGGGAACTATGGGCCGGGATCCTGATTAATATAATTTTTGTCTGATTCCTTGAGATTTTATATTTCTTGATTGCCTTTTATAACCATATTTTATTGTAGGATGACTATGGAAATCTCCCTTTGTTTTCTAGGGTATTTAGTAATATAGGTAAAAAAACAAATGTTTATATAATGGAATTTCATGAATAATAAATAAGTAATTTAAATAATAAGTAAATAATAAATTCAGTAAGTAATCAGGATACAAAATCAAAACACAAATTTCCATTGGGCTTCCTATTTATTTAGATATTTATTCAATTTACATCCCAATATCAGCCCCCACCTGTCATCACAATACCTCCATGCGCAGACTTTCCTCTCAATCCCCTTTCCCCTTCTTGGAAAAGGAGGAATCCTATCCAGTGTGTCACCAACCCACCACTTTTGATACCACATCATAACAAGTTACTTCAGGATATTCTCTCCCCACTGAGGCCAGACAAGGGCAGCTCAGTTAGTGGAATAGGATCTACCAAGAAGCAACAGATTCAGGGATAGAACAGCTTCAATTGTAGTGTATCTGGTTTTGTCATTGAAATCTTTGATTCATTTGGACTTGAGTTTGTGCAGGGGGATAAATATGGATCTAATTGCATTTTTTAAATGAAGACATCCAGTTAGACCAGCACCATTTGTTGAAGATGGTCTCCTTTTTCCATTGTATGGTTTTGGTTTCTATATCAAAAATCAAGTTTCAGTAGTGTATGGGTTTATTTTTGCCTTCTATTAGATTCCAGTGATAAACCTGTTTGTTTCTATACCAATAATATGCCATTTTTATTCCTATTGCTCTACAGTATAGCTTGACGGCAGAGAATGTGGGACCTTCAGAAGTTCTTTTATCATTGAGGATTATTTTAGCTATCCTGGATTTTTTAAATTACCATATAAAATTGAGAATTATTCTTTCAAGGTCTGTAAAGAATTGTGTTAGACTTTTGATGTGAAGTGCATTGAATCTGTATATTACTTTTGGTAAGATGCCTTTTTTTTTTTTTTTTTACTATATTGGGCTTGCCAATGTATGAGCATGTGAGATCTTTCCATCTTTTGATGTCTTCAATTTCTTTCTTCAAGGACTTAAAGTTCTTGTCATTCAAGTCCTTCACTTGCTTGGTTATACTGAGATATTTTATATTACTTATGGCTATTGTAAAGGGTAATATTTTCCTAACTTCTTTCTCAGCCCATTTATGATTTGCATAGTGGAGGGATAGTAATTGTTGTTTTAGTTTATTTTGTATCCAGCCATTTTGATTTTACTGTATTTGCTTTAGGTTTCTCTCCATTTAATTTGATGTTGTCTATTAGCTGGTTGTGTATTTCCTTTTATTGTGTTTAGATGTGATGTGCACCTTGTACCCCTGATGTCTTCAAGACCTTTTTTAATTTTATTTTTCTTGGATATTTTATGTATTTACATTTCAAATGTTATCCCCTTTGCCCCCTCTCCCATACTCCTTCTACTTACCCCTTTTTCTTTTATTTCTTTTTTTTTCCTTCGGAACTGAGGAACCCAGGGCCTTGTGCTTTCTAGGCATGGACCCTACCACTGAGCTAAATCACCAATCCCCCTTCTTCTTTTTTTGGATGTTCCCACTCCCACACACCCACTCCCTACTTAACACCCTGGAATTCCCCTACATTGGGGAAACAAGCCTTCACAGGACCAAGGGCTTTTCCTTCTATTGATGGACAATGACCTCCTCAGCTACATATGTGACTGGAATCATGGGTTCCTCCATGTGTTCTCATTGGTTGGTAGGTTAGTCCCTGGGAGCTCTGGTGAGAACTCATTAATTAATACTGTTGTTCTTCCTATGGAGGTGCAAACTCCTACAGCTCCTTCAATCTTTTCTCTAACTCCTCCATTGATGTCCCCTTGTTCAATCCAATGGTTAGCTGCAAGCAACATCATCTGTATCAATAGGGCTCTCGCAGAGCCTCTCAGGGGATACACATTTCTGGCTACTGTCAGCAGGCATTTATTGGCATTAGCTATAGTAACTGGATTTGGTGGCTGCATGGATGGATCCCCAGGTAGAGCAGTCTCTGGATGATCTTTTCTTCAGTCCCTGCTCCAATCTTTGCCCCCGTATTTCCTTCCATGAGTATTTTGTTCTCCCTCCTAAGAAGGAATGAAGCATCCACATTTTGGTCTTCCTTCTTCTTGAGCATCATATGATCTGTGATTTTTTTCTTAGGTATTCTAAGCTTTTGGGCTAATATTCATTTATCAGTGAGCGCATACCCTGTATGTTCTTTTGTGACTGGTTTACCTCACTCAGAATGACATTTTCTAGTATCATCTATTTGACTAAGAATTTGATGTAGTCATTGTTTTTAATGACTGAGTAGTACTCCCATTGTGTAAATGTACCATATTTTCTGTATCCATTCCTCTGTTGAACGACATCTGGGTTGTTTCCAGCTTCTTGTTATTATAAATAATGCTGTTATGGACATGGTGGAGCATATATCCTTGTTATATGTTGTAGCATCTTTTGGGTGTATGCCAAGGAGTGGTATAGCTGGGTCCTCAGGTAGTGCAATGTGCAATTTTCTGAGGAACTGCCAGACTGATATCCAGAGTCGTTGTACTAGCTTGCAATACTACCAAAAATGGAAGAGTGTTCCTTTCTTTCCACATCCTAGCCAGCATCTGTTGTCACATGAGTTTTGATCCTAGCAATTCTGATTGGTATGAGGTGGTCTCACAGGGTTGTTTTGATTTGCATTTCCCTTATGATGAAGAATGTTGAGCGTTTCTTAGGTGTTTCTCAGACATTCACTATTCCTCAGTTGAGAATTCTTTGTTTAGCTCTATACCCCATTTTTAATAGGATTATTTGATTCTCTGGAGACTAACTTTTGAGATTTTTGTATATATTAGATATTAGCCCTCTATCGGATGTAGGATTGGTAAAGATCTTTTCCCAATCAGTTGGTTGCTATTTTGTCCCATTGACAGTGTCCTTTGCCTTACAGAAACTTTGAAATTTTATGAGGTTCCATTTGTTGATTTTGATCTTAGAGCATAAGCCATTGGTGTTCTGTTCAGGAAAATTTCCCCGGTGCTTATGTGTGCAAGGCTCTTCCCCACTCTCTCTTTTATTAATATCAGTGTATCTGGTTTTATGCGGAGATCTTTAATCCACTTGGAATTGAGCATTGTACAAGGAGATAAGGATGGGTAAATTTGTATCCTTTCACATGGTGACCTCCAGTTGAGACAACACTGTGTGTTCAAAATGCTGTCTTTTTTCCACTGGATAATTTTAGCTCCTTTGTCAAAATCAAGAGACCATAGATGTGTGGGTTCATCTCTGGATCTTCATTTCTATTCCATTGATCTACCTGCCTGTCTCTGTACCAAAACCATGCAGTTTTTATCACAATTTCTCTGCAATACAGCCTAAGGTCAGGGATGTCCTTGAAGTCAGCAGTTCTTCTATTGTTGAAAATAGTTTTCGCTATCCTGGGTTTTTTGCTTTTCCAAATGAATTTGCAAATTGCTCTTTTAATTCCATGCAGAATTGAGATGGAATTTTGATAGGGATGGCCACTTTACTATATTAATCCTGCCAATCTATGAGCATGGCAGATCTTTCACTCTTCTGAGATCTTCTTCAGTTTCTTTCTTCAGAGACTTGAAGTTCTTATTATACAGATCTTTCACTTGCTTGGTTAGAGTAACACTGAGGTATTTTATATTATTTGTGACCATTGTGAAGGTTGTAATTTCTCTAATTTCTTTCTTAGCCTGTTTATCTTTGAGTAGAGGAAGGTTACTGATAAATTGTTTGATTTAATTTTATATCCAGCTACTTTGCTGAAGTTGTTTATCAGCTGTAGGAGTTCTTTGGTGGAATTTTTGGGGGCACTTAAGTACACTATCATATCTTCTGAAAATAGTGATATTTTGACTTCTTCATTTCCAATTTTTCTCTCTCTGACCTCCTTTTGATGTCTTATTTATCTGGCTAGGACTTCAAATACTATATTGAATAAGTAGGGGCAGATTGGGCAGCCTTGTCTAGTCCCTGATTTTAGTGGGATTGCTTCAAGTTTCTCTCCATTTAGTTTGATGTTGGCTACTGGCTTGCTGTATACGGCTTTTACTTTGTTTAAGTATGGGCCTTGAATTCTAAGACTTTTATTGTGAAGTGGTGTTGAATTGTGTCAAATGTTTTCTTAGCATCTAATGAAATCATCATGTGGTATTGTTCCTGTATGCAAAAAAATGCTGGGTCTTGTTTTTATATCCAGTCTGTTAGTCTTTGTCTTTTTATTGGGGAATTGAGTTCATTGATGTTAAGAGATATTAAGGAATAGTGATTGTTTCCTGTTATTTTTGTTTTTAGAGGTAGAATTATGTTTGTGTGGTTATCTTCTTTTAGGTTTGTTGCAGGGAGATTACTTTCTTGTTTTTTCTAGGGTATGGTTTCCCTCCATGTGTTGGAATTTTCCATATATTATTTTTTAGGGCTGGAATTGTGGAAAGATATTGTGCAAATTTGGTTTTGTCATTGAATATCTTTGATTCTCCATCTATGATAATTGGGAGTTTTGCTGGGTATAGTATTCTGGGCTGGCATTTTTATTCTCTTAGGTTCTGTATGACATCTATCCAGAATATTCTAGATTTATAGTCTCTGTTGAGAAGTCTGGTGTAATTCTGATAGGTCTGCCTTTATATGTTATTTGACCATTTTCCCTTACTGCTTTCAATATTCTTTCTTTGTTTTGTGCATTTGGTGTTTTGACTATTATGTGACAGGAGGAATTTCTTTTCTTTTCCAACCTGTTTGAAGTTCTGTAGGCTTCTTGTATGTTTATGGACATCGCTTTCATTAGGTTAGGGATGTTTCCTTCTATAATTTTGCTGAAGATATTTACCGACCCTTTAAGTTGGGAATCTTCTCACTCTTCTATACCTATTATCCTTGTGTCCCAGATTTCCTGGATGTTTTGGGTTAGGAGCTTTTTTGCATTTTACTATTTCTTTGACTATTGTGTCAATGCTTTCTATGGTATCTTCTGCCCCTGAGATTCTCTCTTCTATCTCTTGTATTCTGTTGGTAATGCTTGCGTCTACGACTCCTGGTCTCTTTCCTAGGTTTTCTATGTCCAAGGCTGTTTCCTTTGTGATTTATTTATTGTTTCTAATTCCATTTTTAGATCCTGGATGGTTTTGTTCAATTCCTTTACCTGTTTGGTTGTGTTTTTGTGTACTTCTTTAAAGGATTTTTGTTTTTCCTCTTTAAGGGCTTCTACCTCTTTACCTGTGTTCTCCTGTATTTCTTTAAGGGAGTTATTTATGTTCTTCTTAAAGTCCTCTAACATCATCAAGAGTTGTAATTTTAAATAAATATCTTGCTTTTTATGTGTGTTGGTGGTATTGAGGGCTTGCTGTAGTTGGGTAACTGAGTTATGATGATACCAAAGAGACCAGTTCTCTTACCAGAGCAGGTTTTAGGTCTGAGAGCTGTTAGACAGCCCCAGCTCTGGACGCAGATGGAGACTGGAAGGGTCGCATCCCAGACTTCCCTGCAGCTCCAGAGGCCTGTGCACTCTTGGTGGGTGTCTCTTTGGATCTTCAGTGGAAGGAAAATGGAGACCTACTTGTGGGCTGTGGGCTTAGGAGGAAGAGTGCTCCTGGAAGACCAGCTCTCTGCTGGCAGGTTTTGGGAAGCCCCAGCTTTTGGGTGCTGATGGAGACTTGAAGGCATCTTCAAGACTTTTAAGAGGAAGGGGTATTAGCTTATTTTTCAAAGGCTTTTTCGGTGTCTAATGAGATCATGTGTGTTTTTTTTTCAGTTTGTTTACATAGTGGATTACATTGATGGATTTTCATATATTGAGCTACCTATGCATCCCTGGTGTGTTCTTCACTGATGATGGTCCGGCATTGAATCAGATTGTATGGAGTTGTTGATCTTTCCTTGTCATGACTTTGTAGAGAATAATGTGCCAAAGAACTTCTCGTGATATTTCTGGGACTTCTTGCTACTTCCACAGACTGAGGCCAATTGGTGGAGCCTCATGGTTTCTTCTGGATTGAATTGCTTTGGCTAATTTATGAGAGGTGATTGCTGAGTCAACTCGATTGCCACTGCTGATTACTGTTGGTGATTTCCTAGTGAACTGGACTGCTGACAACCAAGATTAGAATAGACCCAAAGAACTATTTCTAAACAAGCCTACAACCCCTGTTTTCTATTAACCTTTCTTTTTCTCTGTCTCTGGTGGGTGGTTGACTAGAAAGGAAGGCAAAGCTTTTAAGAGCCCTTGTTAAAGTAGGTTTTAAAAACATCTAAGCCTACATATTTCTTTTCATTAATAAAGAAAGTATAATCTGAAATGTAGTAAGAGTACAATTCTAAGAAGAAGGAATAAGATCTGGGAAAGAAGAAATATATCATGCAAAAATGCAATTTTAATATGATTCCTGAGAGAATTCCCAGTATCATGGGGAAACAACAGGGTCAGAAGATGCACTTGTCCCAATTCTGTATGACAACATTTTCATCCAGTGTGAGGATTCTTGAGAAAAAAATGACATATGTGTATATACATTATTTGACAATTGGAAATATTAATATAATCTGAGTAACTTGAAATTGCTGAGAACATAGATAAGAACAGACAAATTGTTTTTGGTATATGTTTAAATGAAAGCTTAGTAATTGAAAGTGGTGAATTCACACACACACGCACACTCACACACACACACACACACGCACACACACACACACACACACACACACACACAAACACACACACAATTTCCAAATAAAAGAAAGTTCAAGTAGCTAATTTTCAAGATTTAGATTTCCTTGATTTATTTTGTTATTCTTAAATAGTTTGTAAAAAAAAAAAACAAGGTCTGCATATATCAGCTTGCCTGTAATCTGGATATTTAATTTAGGAATAATTCTGGTTAAAATTTGGTGCTCACATGTTTATTATTGGTATATAAAATAGAGTTGATTTTGACATGCTTATTTTATATAATATGACTTCTGAGCATAGTAGTTCTACGGGCAGTTTGTAGCTGCCTCTCCTCTCTCCAAACCCTTCCATGTCCTCCTCCTGCTCCCTTTCAAGTTTATAATCATTTATTCTTCAGTTCTTGTTGGTATATATACATATATATTACATATAAGCAAATAAATATAGCAGTGCAACATGCTGGGACTTTTTGTTGTTGCCCTTGGTTACCTCAAAGAATTTCAAGGTAATTTATATTGTTTAAACAAAAGTGCATCTCACAGTACTCACTTCCTAGTTAAAAGCCCCCTACATTTCCCATTTCTAGCTTAATATCACTTTTATTATACTATTCCACTCTCTAGCATTCCTCTTCTCTACATGAAAAAATAATTGTGCATTACTGGACGGTAGGCTTATAATTTTCAAAACCTACTTTAATAAGGGTTCTTAAATGATTCAACCTCCCTTATAGCCCATCAATCAAAGATAAGCTAGGAAGATGACTAATACAACAAGGGGCACATGGACCTGTATAGAATATGTCAGATCAATTACAATCATTGTCAGAAGTCCAGTCTCCTAACAAAACACTGATCACAAACTAGCAGCTGCAGTAACATCCACCAGAAACCCCAAGCCTCTGTCAATTGGCACAAGTCCACGGAATCCTCAAGAAGCAGCTGGAACACCACCAGACGTACTTTGGTGCCTTGCCTTGCCTTGCCTTGCCTTGCCTTGCCTTGCCTTGCCTTGCCTTGCCTTGCCTTTTTCCTTTCCTTTCCTTTTCCTTTTTCATTTTCCTTTTTTCCTTTTCCTTTCCCCTTTCCTTTTCCTTTTTTCTTTCTCCTTTTCCTTTTCTTTTTTCTTTTCCTTTTCCCCTTTCCTTTCCTTTCCTTTTCTTTCCTTTCCTTTCCTTTCCTTTCCACCCCTTCCCCTTTCCCCCTTCCCCTTTCCCCATTCCCTCTTCCCCTTCCCCTTCCCTTTCCCTCCCTTCCCTTTCCCCCCTTCCGTCCCTCCCCCTCCCTTCTCCTTCTTCTTCCTTCCCCTCCCTTTCCCTCTCTTTCCATCCCTCTCCCTCCCTTTTATCCGCACCTCTCCCCCTCTCCCCACCTCTCTCTCTTCTCCCTACACCTGTCTTTCTTCTCCTCACCTCTCTCTCTTCCCCCCCTCTTTTCCCCACCTTTTCCCTTCTCTATTTCCCCTTTCTCTTTTTTTTTTACCATCTTTTTTACCCTCTCTTTTCCCCCTCTCCTTTCTCTTCTCTTTTCTTTCTTCTGTCTTTTTCCCTCTCTTTCCCCCTCTCTCTTTCCCCCTCTCCTCTCTTGTCCCCCTTCTCTTTCTTTTTACTTCCCTCTCTTTATTCCCTCTTTCCCCCCTCTCTCTTTTCCCCCTCTCTCTTTTCCTCATCTATTTTCCCCCCTCCTCTCTTTTCCCCTCTCTTTTCTCCTCTTTTCCCTCTCTTTTTTCTTCCCCCTTTTTATATCCCCACTCTCTTTTCTCTCTCCCCTCTCTTTTCCTTTCCCTGTCCTTCTTCCCCTCCTTCCTCCCCCTCCTTCCTCCTCTTTTCTTCTTTCCCTTTCTTCCCCCTTCTTCCAGCTTCCCCCTTTTTCCCTTTCCTTGTTTTCTTTTTCTTTTTTTGTGGGTGCAGCAAACTTTATTGGTAGTATTCAAGAGAGTAGGGCTCCTTAAGGCCCTCTGTTGTTATGGGGGTCTGGACCAGAAATGGTGAGGGAACTGCTTAGTGTTTGGAGCCAAATTGAGACAGAGACTCCTCAGCACCTGAAGGACTCTCTCTTCCTCTTGTTTCCTTGCTAGGGTGGGTGGCCCAAGGCTTCTTACACCTTGGAGGCCATACAGGCCATGAGGTCCACTGCCCTGTTTCTGTAGCCATATTTATTGTCATACCAGGAAATGAGCTTTACAAAGTTTCCATTGAGAGTAATCTAGTCCCAGTATCAAAGGTGGAGGAGTGGGAGCTATTGTTGAAGTTGCAGGAGAAAACTTTGTCC
Source organism: Rattus rattus (assembly GCF_011064425.1). Classification (NCBI taxonomy): domain Eukaryota; kingdom Metazoa; phylum Chordata; class Mammalia; order Rodentia; family Muridae; genus Rattus; species Rattus rattus. The sequence continues at coordinate 100,794,965 of NC_046172.1, forward strand.
TCAGTGTAGCCCCAGATGCCCTTTAGTGGGCCCTCAGATACCTGCTTTACCACCTCTTGATGTCATCATATTTGGCAGGTTTCTTCAGGAGGCATGTCAGATCCATGATAGATATATTGAGGAAGGCTGGGCCAGTGAGCTTCCCGTTCATCTTTGGGATGACCTTGCCCACAGTCTTGGAAGCACCAGTGGATGCAGGGATGATGTTCTGGGAAGCCCCACGGCCATCACAATACAGCTTTCCACAGGAGACATCCACAGTCTTCTAAATGGAAATGATGGTATGTACTATGGTCAAGAGTCTTTCCACAATGCCAAAGTTGTCAAGGATGACCTTGGACAGGTGGGCTAAGCAGTTGGTGGTACTAGAGGCATTGCTGACAATCTTGAGCAAATTGTCGTACTTCTCATGGTTCTCACCCATCACAAACAAGGGAGCATTGGCAGAAAGGGCAGAGATGATCCTTTTGGCCTTATCTTTCGAGTGACTCCCAGCCTTCTCCATGGTAGTGAAGATGTCTGTAGACTCCAGGACATACTCAGCACCAGCATCACCCCATTTGATGTTAGTGGGATCTCTCTCCTGGAAGATTGTGATTCTCTTGACTGTATCATTGAATTTGCCATGGTTAGAGTCATACTGGAACATGTAGACCATGTAGTTGAGGTCAATGAAGGGGTCATTGATGACAACAATCTCCACTTTGCCAGATATAGATGAGAAAACAATCCTGGTAACCAGGCACCCAATATGGCCAAATCTATTCACTGCTACCTTCACCATTGTCTAATGGATGAGACTGGCAATACATGGGAAGATGTTGCTGTCTCTGGAACAGGGAGGAACAGAGATCTGGAGAATTTCTTTCTGCAAAGTTATGACAATTGAAGATTAGAGAAGAAATTAATGTGAATCCATGCCAGAGTGTTGTCAGGAAAGCATAAGGAAGACCAACAAGGTGATCCAATGCCAGAACATCATCTATTGTCTGTTGGATTATACTTACAATCTTTCCAAAACATCACATATCCTCTCAAGCATCTGATCCAGGAAAACATCACATGCCCTTTCACCAGGCAGCTTCCAGAAAAATAGTATGTGTCTGTTCTCAGCAAAACATGTTTTCACTTGTCCACCTCAGCAAAACATCCTCCCATAGTACAGTTTCCAATGAAACATCACATGATACAACTGGGTCTCCACTGAAACCAGAAATTTCCACTTCACTGGAAATCCTTTTCTGTTTGTAACAATTTAAATACTATCATAGCCAAGAAAGTACAGTTGTTGGAGACAGAATGTGAGAAGAAAAAAAGAATTGTAGATTTTGATGAGCCTTGATTGGTCCGTTGCACATGGCATCATAAGGGATCATTGTGAAGTATGCTAGATACCAGCCCATATCAGGTGCATTCTGGGATGGATTTTGTCCTTGTACTCTAGAAAAGCAGTTGGTTGGTGGGTGAGCAGTTGAATTCATTTGTTTCTGATAGTCTTGAACGCTACCAAACTGTAGGAACTCGACATGATAAATTTATTTTCCAGGTTTTCAGTTTTGGTTGTTCATGTTTAGCATTTATTTCTAAATTTTTAACAATGTTGGTTTGGTTTTAAATTTTGGCTCCTTTTTTGGTTTGTTTATTGTCCTTTTTCATTTTACTGAAAATAGATTTTTTATGCAATATATTCTGATTACAGTTTTCCCCTCCCTCTAAAGCTCAAAATTCCTCCTCCCTTCCACTCACCTCCAGATCCACTTCCTTTCTGTCTAGCATTAGGAAAAAAACAGGATTCTAAGAGATAACAACAAAACATAACAAAATAAAATATAACAACATAAAACAAAACCATTACAGCTAAGTTGGACAAGGCAAACTAACACAGGAAAAGAGTCTAAAAGAAGATACAAGTATCAGAGACCCACACAATCACACATTCAGGTATTCCATGAAAACATTAAACTGAAAACATGTATATGTGTATGCATATGTATGTATGTGTATATATGAGGGGAAGAGAGAGAGAGAGAGAGAGAGAGAGAGAGAGAGAGAGAGAGAGAGAGAGAGAATTGGTGCACATTAATGTAGGCCCTGTGCTTGCTGCTTTAGTTTTTGTGAGTTCCTATGAGCTTTCCTCAGTTGATTTAGAGGGACTAGTTTGCCTCTGGCTCTTACACTCTTCCCACTTCTTCCATGAGATCTGAGGTGAAATATTTTATGGGGAATCCCAATTAGTGCTGAATATTCCAAGGTCTTTCTCCTTGTATAATGTCTGGCTATGGGTCTCTGTATTTGTTCTCATTTGCTACTGGAAATAACTCCTCTGATGGTGGCAAAATAAGGCATTGTACTGGCTGGTTTTGTTTTCAACTTGACACAAGCTGGAGTTATCACAGAAAAAGGAGCCTCAGTTGAGAAAAATGCCTTCATGAGATCCAGCTGTGAGGCATTTTCTCAATTAGTGATCAGGTGGGGGGGGGCAGCCCATTGTGGGTGGTGCTGTCCCTGGACTGGTGGTCTTGGGTTCTATAAGAGAGTAAGCTGTGCAAGCCAGGGGAAGAAGCCAGTAAGAAACATCCCTCCATGGCCCCTGCTTCAGCTCCTGCTTCCTGACCTGCTTGAGTTCCAGTCCTGACTTCCTTTGGTGATGAAACAGCAATGTGGAAGTGTAAGCTGAATAAACCCTTTCCTCCCCAACCTGCTTCTTGGTCATGATGTTTGTGCTGGAACAGAAACCCTGACAAAGACAGGCCTTGATCTATAGCAGATTATCATTACTAGTTATTTTATTATTACGGTTTTTTTTAAAGACCAGTAGTATTTGGTTTTACCCTATTCCTCTAGGCAATCTAATTTCTAGTTCTTGGTCATAGAAGTAGTGTCAGGTATGGGTTCATCTCACGGAGTGGACCTTAAGTCAAACCAGACATTAGTTGGTTATTCTCACAAGCTTTATGGCACCATTGCCCTAGCATATATTTCAGGCAAGACAGCATACATCAAATGGTTTGTGTCTATGTTTTTCCTCCCCTTCTCTCTTATTTTTTTTACTTTTGGTAGCCTGCAAAGTACTTTCCTGTATCAATGACACCCTGCATGGGTGAAGGTTCTATGTAGGCACGAGTTGGCATCTTCTTGCTCAATGAGTTGTTTGGAGGTGTCCATCAACAATTTAAAGATGGTTACGAGAATTTTAAAAAAACATATATACATATTAAGAGATGTGAAATCAAAACATGGGTGAAAACAGCTACAATAGTTTAAAATGGTGGCTTTATTGACAGGAATTGGTTTTTTGTTTTGTTTTGTTTTATTCTTCTCTTACATATTGCATCTCAACCATAGTTTTCACTCCTTCTTTTCCACCCAGTCTCCTGGACCCACCGACCTCCCTTTCTCCCAGATCCATTCCTCCTCCATTTCCCTTCAAAAAGGAGCAGGCCTCTCAGGGATAATAGCCAAACATGGTATATCAAGTTTCAGTAAAACTAGGCCCCTCTCTCATCTTAAGGCTGGACAAGGTCACTCAATAGAAGGAAAATGGTCACAAAACCACAAAAAAGAGTCAAAAACAGCCCCACTCCCACTGTTAGGAGTTCCACAAGAACACAAAACTGCACATATGCAGAGTGCCTAGATCAGATTCATAGACTGATTGTCAGTTCAGTCTCTGTGAGCTTGTATGAGCCCTGATTAATTGATTCTGTGGGCAATGGCCTTGTGATGTCCTTGACTTCTTTGGATCCTACAATTCTTCCTCCTCCTTTTCTGCAGGATTTCCCATGCTCTTTCTAATGCTTGGCTGTGAGTTTTCTATCCACTCCCATCAGTTGCTGGATGAACCCTATCTGATGAAAATTATGCTATGGTCTAGTCTATGAGTATAGTGGAATATCAAATATCATTACGAATAATTTCATTGATTTTTTTTTCTATTTTTGACAGTCGTGTTTGGTTCCATTCTAGGTCTCTGGGCTGACTCCTGGCCCTCCAGGCAGTGGATTGAAACAGAATTTTCAACAGAGAAATCTCAAATGTCCAAGGCACACTTACAGTAATGTACAACCTCCTTAGCCATTAGGGGAATGCAAATCAAAATGACTCTGAGGTTCCTTCTTACACCTGTCAGAATGACTAAGGTAAAAACACAAGTGAGAGCTCATGTTGTCAAGGATGTGGAGCAAGTGGAATGATCCTTCATTGTTTGTCAGTGTACAAACTGTACAGCCACTTTGGAAATTAATATGGCAGTTTCTCAGAAAATTGGGAATTGATCCACTACAAGAACCAGCTATACACAGAAGATGGCCTTGTCAGGCATCAATGGGAGGAGAGGCCCTTGGTCCTGTGAAGGCTAGATGCCCCAGTTTAGGGGAATGCCAGGGTGGGGAGAAAGGAATGGGTGGGAGGGGGAGCACCCTCATAGAAGCAGAAGGAGGTGGGCTATGATAGGGGTTTCCACAGGGAAAACTGGGAAAGGGGATAACATTTGAAATGTAAATAGAATATCCAATAAAAAGAGGTATTTGGCCACTTACATGACTTATAACTATTTGAATAAATAAGAATTGGTGGTCAAAAAAAGAAAGAACCAGCTATACCACTCCTTGGCCTGTACCAAAGGATACTCATCCTACCACAAGGTCACTTGCTCAATTATGTTCACAGCAGCCTTATTCATAATATCCAGAAACTGGAAACAACCTAGAAGTCCCTTGACAGAAGAATGGATACAGAAAATGTGTTATAATTATACAATGGAGTATTACTCAGCTGTTAAAAATATCATGATATTTGCATATGAATGGATGAAACTAGAAAAAAAAATCATCCTGAGTGAGTTAACCCAGACTTAGAAAGAAAAGCATGGTATGTACTCATAAGTGGATATTAGCTGTGAAGTAAAAGATAATCATGCTACAATCCAAAGACTCAGAGAGGCTACATAATAAGGAGGATATCCCTGGGAAGGGAAAATATATTTCTACTTCTGGACTGGGTACAGGTGGGTGTATGAACAAGAGAGATCAGGTGGATATAGGAAGAAAATCCTGGGAGAAATGACTAAAACTCGGAGGAGAGGTGGTAATTTCTGGGGTGAGGTGGAAACCTAGTGCAATGGAAACTCTGTGGAATCTATGAGAATTACTAGGAAAGACTCCTAGTAGTGGTCAGACAGAAAGCCTGAACAGCCCGTCTTCTGTAACCATGGAAGGCTTCCAATGGTGGAACTGGGACACCAACCTAGCAACAAAATCTTCAACCTACAAATTTTCCTGCCTGCAACATGTGCTGGGGGTAATAGTGGTAGAGAATTTGTGGGAGTGACCAACCAATGACTGGTTCAATTTGAGACCCATGCCATGAAAGGAATTAGGTTTGTTGTCATCAGTTTTCATGGCTGTGATAGCAACATGACCAAGGCAATTATCTTTTTTTTCTTCAATTATTTATTTATTTATTTATTTATTTATTTATTTATTTATTTATTCACTTTACATCCTGATCTTAGTCTACCCCCTTCTTACTCTCCTCCCAGTCTGGCCCTTACACATTCCTTCCAACTCCATTACCCCTCAGAGAATGGGAAGACCCCTTGAGTACTACCCTACCTTGGGATATCTAGTCCCAGCAGGACTAGACACATCCTCTCCCTCTGAGATCCAAGTGGGCAGTCCATGTAGAGGAAAGGAATCCAATGGTAGGGAACAAAGTTAAGAGACAGCCCTTGCTCCAATTGTTTGAAGACCTACAAAGAGACCAAGTTGCACAGCTGCTACAAATGTGTAGGTGGCATGGGTCCAACCCCTGCATGCTCTTTTGCTGGTATTTAAGTTTCTTTGAGCTACGCTGGGCCCCAGTTAGTTGACTCTGTGGGTCTTCTTGTGTTCTCGACCACTCCAGCTAGTGCAGTTCTTTCCCTGCTCTTCCACAAGAATCCACAAGCTCTACCTGATGTTTGGCTGTGGGTCTCTGTCATCTTGGCTGGATGAAGCCTCTCAGGAGACAGTTATAGTAGGTTCCTGTCTGCAATGGATGTCTCTCTCACATGAGGTCTCAAGTTGGTTCAGTCATTGGTTGGCTGTTCCCCCAGTCTCTGCTCCATCGTTATCCCTGCACATCTTATAGGCAGGACAAATTTTGAGTCAAGGTTTTGTGGGTGGGATTGATGTCCACCTCCCTCCACTGGAAGTCTTGCTTTGCTATAGGAGGTGGCCACTTCAGTCTTTATGTTCCCCTCTTGTAGGAATCTCAGCTAGGCCAATGTATCAAACTTGAGCATATCATCCTGAGTGAGGTAACCCAGACCAAGAAAGACATGTATGATATGTACTCACTTATAAGTGGATATTAGGCACAAAGTGCAGGATAACCGTTCTATAATCCACAGATCCAAATAAACTGGATAACAATGAGGGTGCAAGGAAGGTATATGAAGCTCACTCAGAAGGGGACACAAAATAGTCATCAGAGGCAAATAGAGAGGGGGAACTGTGTGGGAGAAGGAGTGAGGATGGGATGGGGATGGAGATCAGGTGTGGGGAGAAGGGAGCTGGAAAGGGTTGGAAGTGAGCATGAGCATGGAAATTGGTGATGGCATCTGTGAGTCTAGCTGGAGTCCAGGGACTGGAGTCTTTGGAGAATTCTATGGGGGTGAACTTAGCTGAGATTCCTACAAAGCAACTCTTATAAAAAGAAAGTATTTACTTTTTGCTGGCTTATAGTTTCAGAGGTTCAGTCTATTATCATCATGGCAGGAAGCATAGAAATGTTCAGGCAGACATGGTGCTGGAGGAGCGAATGGTTCTATTTTTTTCAACTGAAGAAAGCCAGAAAGAGACAAACACTGTTTTCTATAAACAACCAGGAACAGTTTTTCGTTTATCTGTTTTGGTTTTTCCCCCACATGAGGCACAGCTTAAACACTAGGAGACCTAAAAGCCTACCTACAGTGACACACTTCCTCCAACAATCCCACACCTACTATGTAGGGTCAGTTCCCATGGGACAAGCATATTCAAATCCCCACAAAGGTAGAGTGAACAAAATGCTTTTGAGTGTCTTATATGTTTGTGTATATGTGTGGTGTATGCATGTGTATTAAAGTGTGTGCCTATATATGTCCAATGTATGCATTTGTGGAGGCCAGAAGTTGAGGTTGTGTCTTCCTCTATTAATCTTCATCTTGTTTTTGAGACAAAGTTTCTCTTACCGAACAAAAAGACCCACTGTTTAGTCTATCAATAGCCAACAATCTTTTCCTCTGATGTGCTGATGTGACAGGTACATGACATTGCAACTGACTTTTGACTCAGGTTATCAGGTCCTCTCCATGGAAACTCAAATCCTCATGTTTGCATGGCAATAACTTTACCAACCAACTTATCTTTCCAGCCCCTTGAAAGTATTTTAATAGTAATTATTAATTTATTTCCAGGTTGAAAAATAAATTAACTCTTAAAGAAACCACTGTTAGTAGACTAATGGCCTCAAAATTGTCCACATTCCTAATCTTCTGAATCTGTGACTCAATTACATTACACAAAAATGAAAAATTAAAATTGTAGATGGAATTAGGTTTGCTAGTCAGCTGGTTTTAAAATAGTTATGCTGGAATGTCTAATGCTCTTTACAATTACAAGGATGTGTCAAAGTGGAAGAATGAGGCAGGAGAGAAGTCACAATAATGAGTGGTGAGAATGGCTCACTCACACCTAGCTTTTAAAAGAAGGAATGGAACCTCAAGTGAAGGTATGAGGAACAACTGTAAGAGCTGGGAATGGCAGACTTAGATCTACTGCCAATACTTTTGTCTTAGTCAAGGAAGAGCCATGGCCAACTTAGGACATAATGAATTATAACATAATTCTTGTGTTGTTTTAAGCCAATAATTTTGTAGAAAATTGTTGCATCTGCAATTGAAAACTCATAGTTACAAGGTTTGGACAGGATTTGTCCTTTCAAACACTCATGAAAATAGATTTCCAATGTGATAATGTTGAAAAGTATTGAGTCATGAGGATTTAAGATTACATGATAGAATTAACAGTTTTATTACTATTTAATTACTTATCAATATTGCAAGTTTTCCTGTTATGGTACTGGGTTACTACAACAACAAATGTTATAGTTTGGCAGTTTCAAGTGTGTGTGTGTGTGTGTGTGTGTGTGTGTGTGTGTGTGTGTGTGTGTGTTTTCTTTAATGCTCTGGCTATTGAGAGTATGAGCATGCTCCATTGAGTATATAGCCAACCCAAATTGGACTTAGTATATTTGGGGGGGGACATAAGAGTTGAAGAATAGATCTGGAGGAATGCAAAGCAAATGATATTGGATGTATTGTGTGAAATTCTCAAATAATCATAAATATTATTTTGTGGGAAAAATTTAATATGAGGCTCCTACCAGATGTGTCCACCTGATCTTGAATGTCTAACCTCTGGAGCCATGAACTAAATATTTTCCTTTAAGAATTAGGTAGGCTCAAATATTCACTTTTGTAGCAGAAATAGATCAAAATACTAAGTAGCAAATGGCCTACAATGAATATCTTCATTTTTGTGTGCATATCTACTTACATACATTAAATTGATTTTTTTTGCTTTATCTTGCACACTGCTCACATGCCATTAATAATAACAAGAGTGACCACAGCTTTTTTTGTGACCACAACTTTTATGGCAGCTACATGGGTATTTACTTCATAATGACAATGGCATTCTTCCCTTTAAAATTACTGCTTATGACAGTATGAATAGAACAGGAGAAAACTGCTAAGTAAGACTTTGCCCCAATCCTCTCCAATTCATACATATCAAAGTATAGCTGTTTCTAGTTAATTCAGTATGTTCCATTAAACAATTCCACACTAAAAAATGTAACAGTATTATGACAAATCTATTACAGGTTCATGGGCAAGATTATTTCACAATAGATTCTAATTTATTTAAAAACCCATTAACTATTGCCAAAATATACCAATAGTTTGACTTGTTTTAATCAACTTTTTATGAAATATGTTAAGTTATTTCTTCATGACTTACTAAATAATTTTTTTATAATCAATACTTTTATCAAGGTATAGTGCAATGTCACAGAACTTAGTTATTAAAGAAAATAAAATGATTTCACATTACAGTTTCAAAAACAAAGGAATCATAAAATTATTACATAAAAAGTTTGTGTCTCTTATGAATAATGGCTTACCTTTTAAAATTTTTGGAATTTGTGGGATGCATAAACATACAATTTTGACTATTTATTTTATTGTTTTAAAAGAAATGACATAAAAGATGGTATGATTCTTTTGAATTTTTATTTCCGGCAACCAGGACTTAAACTTTAAGTATTTTATTAAAGATTAAGAAAAAATATGCATTTAGCATACTACCTCACAGTTCTAAGAGCACTTACTTAGTGTCAGCATTTTAAAGGAACACATTATGCAGGTTTTAACTTTAATCATATGTAGTACAATAGATTGCTTGTATTTATCCTCCATATATAATAAAGTTGTGTTTCCTTTGACCAACATCTCTCCTAAGACTGCAAGGTACCAAATGGCTCAGATGTCTCAAGTATTGTTTAGCTTTTGAGGTTTATGAACTATTTGGGATTCTAGCAGAGTGTACAAGAAAGATATTGCCATGAGTTCCACCAGGTTTTAGATTGTTTCCATTAGTCTGAGGTTATTTAGTGGTGAGGAATTATAAGCTCCAGCAATGAAATATCCTGAAAATATCATAAGTAATGTGTCTTTTTCTTCACTACATTACTGTAGAAAGAGCTAACAAAATCTTATAGTAGCCAAGAAAAATTGGACCTGTCCATTTCTTGCCCCAGCAATAGAAGTAATCTTGAAAAGTGAAGGTTTGGGGTCTCCTTGATGGATCACTTGGCAGAACACAAATATTAAACCAGTGAGTTCAAATTCTCAAAATACATCATCTATTTTCAACATTAAGAATCCATGTCTCTAAGCTTTCCCATGATAGTATATAACAAACAAACTTAACAGAAGTTGGTTTAACATTTCACTTTCAATTTTATCTAACAGCTTTGCAATGTCCTTTCAAATGACAAGAAACATGCTTAAGTAGATAAAGGCAGAAAAATATGTTTCTTTTACATTTCATGCAATCATGAAACTTCATCCCATATATATTTATACCAAAATGCAAGAAATGATTCATTCTCATTTAGCTTTATAAAAGTTATTGTCTGCAAGAACCAACCATATAATTGATATTCACATGTGGATCCTTGTGTGAATAGAACAGGAAAAAACTGCTAAGTTAGACTTTGTCCCAACCTTCTCCAATTCAAACATGTCAAAGTGTAACTGTTTCTAGTTAATTCAATTCGCTTCTTTGCACAATTCCACATAAAAATTTTTAACAGTATTATGACATGCATGAAAAAATTTTATACTTGGTTTCAAAAAAAGGGAAATTTTACTTGAAAATCCAGCACATTTTGCTACTTATGCTTTTCTTTTTTTTTTTTTTTTTGGTTCTTTTTTTTCGGAGCTGGGACCGAACAGGGCCTTGCGCTTCCTAAAGCCTCACCACTGAGCTAAATCCCCAACCCCTACTTATGCTTTCTATAAAAGGTAGACTAACTATTTAATCTCAACACTGTTTAGTTATAAAATAGCAGAATTTGATGCAACCTAGATTGAATAGACTAGTTGAATATTGTAGTTTTCTCAGGTTTGACTAAATTTAGAAATACAAAATGTTTCACAATCTTGTTAGAACAAAATTGATTATTCATTAAGTCAATAAATTTTAAGTATAGAATATATCATTTAGTAGACTTTAATGTAAAATTACCAGTTTTGGAAACTTATTCCATATTAGAATAATTCAGTATCAATATGATAAGCAAATGCAGAATAATATTTTCCACTTTCTCTCAATACCAATTAAGCAGAGCAGCTTTATTATTGCCCCGAGGCTCCACCATTACTTTAAGTATGATTCTCCTCTGAAGTTGGATGTGCATTGTCCCTTTTCTAAAATGGATAAGCATTAGTTCAGTATGGATGAAAATATGAATATAAAACAGGCAAAGAATCAAGATGAGATAAAAAAATAAAGTCAATTCATTGAAGCTTTATAAGGAAGGGCCTGTTTCAAATACATTACTGTAGTAAGAAAGCATGTTATTAGTAAACATAGTGCCACTATGATTGCAATATTTCTAATACTCTTGTGAGTTCAGAATAGAATTTGTCATTACTCTGTTTATAAATAAAGAAAATATAATGTTTCTATACAGCCTTTTCTATATGAACTTTAAAACTCACTTAATTCAATCCCAAAGAGATTCATTTTCAAATTATAAAAGGAGATCAACTAAAATTCAAAAGTATTGACTTATTTCTAGTATAGAGTACTGCTACATAAAGATGTATATATAGACATATTACATGAAATCTGAGAGAAACCGAAGAAAATGCAAATATATGTCATTTAAATTGATAACAAGAATAGACATTATCTATCTGATCTATTTCAAATGTAATATCTCCACTAGGCTCATGTGTCCAAACACTTCATCCACAGATAGTGACACTAATTTCAAAGTCTGTGAAACCTGTAGGATGTGGTACTTAACTAGAGTAAATGGGGCTCACTGACAGAGAGTGTTGAATTTTAGCTTGACCTCAGTTCCTGCTCACTCTCTACTACCTGACTATCCATACAGTTTGATTCTGGTTTTCCAAACATGCTGCCATGCCTTCACCTTCATGATAGAATGTCTTTCCTTGAACTGTAAAATGTAGTAAAATCTTTTCTCTCACAAATTCCTTCTTGTCATGTATCTGATTACAGAGGAAGTTCAGTCACTGAAAATAAACTGATCCCAATGAAACTGCCAAAAAAAGAAATATAACTAATATACTATCTAAAACTATCAGTAAATTTAGTCATCACCAAAAACCCAGTGAAATTCTTCACAAAACAAAAACAAAATAGTTCCAAGGATAAAATCGGAGCAACACAAGACTTATAATCATAAAAGCAATTTTGAGAAAGATAGATAAAGGTACTGGCATCACATTTCCTCATTTCAAACCATAATATGAAGACAAAATAATAAAATATGATTATAATGCATAAAAGAAACACAGACTAGTAGACAAAGTAGAAAACACAGAAATAAGCCCATTAATTTATGCTCAACAGGTCTTTGAAAAATGTTTTAAAAAATAAAATGGCTAAAAGATAGTTCCATCTTGTAAGTCATGGGGAAATATGAAAGCAAATAAAATATGACCTTTTATATGATTTTCAAAAAGTTTGCAAAAATTAATTAAATGTTTGAATTTAAGAACTTGAAGAAGTACAACTTTTAGAAGAAAATATAGGAATTGGTATTAACAATGATTTCTTGGGTATAACACTAAAAGCAAAGATAATAATAGCAAAAAATAGACAAGCCAGATTATATCAAATAAAAAAAGGGGTTTGCACAGAAGAGCAAGCAAGCAAGAACCTAAAATATAGCTATAGAATAAAGTACTTTTAAATAATATATAGAGCAAATGATTAGTATTCAAAATATCTAATAAGTGTTAAAGCATGGTAGCAAAAATCAAACAAACAAAATACAAAACAAAACAAAACAAAAAAAGCAAGAAGTCCAAACCTATTAAATAGGGATGAAAGGCCTGAATAGACATTGTTCCTAAGCAGACATACAAATGATAAAGGCATATAAAGAGGAACTCTACAAAAATATAAATAAAGCCATATTAAGATATTTACTCACATCTGTTGAAATGACTGTGATCAAAAGATGAAAGATCATTCCTGGCAATGTGCAATAAATCATTATACAATATTGGTGATATTGCAAATTAATGCAACAATTGTGTGGGGGAAATGGGGTTATTAAAAACTCACTACCAGAATTACTCGTAACATCTAGCAAGTTTTATTCTGGGTAGGTACTGCAAAGAAAAGTTGTTACCTAAATGTGATTAACTCAATTTCCATGTTCATTGCATGATATTTCATAATAGTCAATATATGAAAGCAGTCTAAACATGTCAATGGGTGAACAATTTAAGAAATAGTATGTGTACTCAATGATACCTTATTCTGCCTTAAACAATCTTGCTACCCATCTAGAGGCCATCAAATTAGCTAAAATTAGCCATGCAGAAAAATAATTCAAGTGGGTCTCCTTTTCAAGAGTGAGAGTCATCTTCACAACACCTGAGATTCCATTTTGTCCCAAGAGACAAGGGACACTGAGGAAGACATCATTGATTCCAAAGAGATTCTTAATCATGGTGGAAATGGGATGTGCCTGATGAAGATTCTTCATTATGTTTTCTGCCAAATCTGCCACAGAAAGGTGAATGACCCAGGATGTATAACCTTTCAGTTTGATCAAATCATAGGAACTGTCAACTACCTGCTTGTGAACCTCCTTCCACTATTCCTTGTCTGCATCAGTGCTCAGTTTTGCATTCAGATTCTTCAGAAAGTTGCTGGCAACATTGATGCCACTCCACATGATCACATTGGAGTCTGCGTGCTTCCCTAGGACCCGTCCATGACAGTTTAATGGTCGAATCCCAAGCCTATCTCCACCTGGTAATGCATTCAAGCTGAATTTGGATTGCAAGCACTTCCATTAACTCAGTATTTTTGAAAGCCACATTATTTTCCAAGCTATGTAGGCCAAGCTATCCACGGGCTTTGAAAGAATCAGCAGCTTGCAGTTTGAGTTGTACTTCACAACATTAGGAATTATGAACTTGAAGATAGTCCCATTTTGCTGACTAAATTGAGTCAGTTCTCTCCCTCCTGCTAACAGGTCCTGCTGTGATATGACCAGCTTGGAGTTTGCAGTCACACTATAGTCTCTGACAGAGATAATTTTTGGTGTTCTACAAAAAGGCTGACATGCTGGAGATCCATCATCTCTCCCTTCAGTTTGTCTTCCATCATATCAACAAGGGTAAACTCATCTGTCAAGCCCTTCATTAAGATAAAAATGGCACAAGCCATGTCAACAGCACTGACCTCAACAACTGTAAATCTAATTAAGGAGGGACATATTCTTCCTTAAGAAGATTTATAATGAGCTGGTTCATGAGGGTTGTCATCTTGGATTTTGAAACTGTTGGGATTGTTAGCATACAATGGGCAGAGTCTGGCAAGCAGTTTCATGGTCTCAGATTGGCAGTAGTGGCTCGAGAACCTGGTGTAGCTATTTTAATACCTAAGAAAATAGACTTCAGACAAAAACTAATCAAAAGAGATGGGGAAGAACACTAATACTTATCAAAGGAAAAATGCACCAAGATGACATAGCAATTCTTAATATCTATGTCCCAAACACAATTATACCTAAGTTTGTAAAGGAAATACTACTATAGTTTAAATCACATATTGACCTTCACACATTGTTAGTGGGAGTCATCAATACGGCCCAAACACCAATGGGTAAGACATTCAGAAAAAAACCTAAAGAGAAATGCTGTACCTAGCATACAATATAAACAAAGTGGACCTAACGGGTATTTACAGAACACTTCACTCAAACACCCAAAAGATATACCTTCTTCTTTGTACATCATGGAACTTTCTGCAAAATAGAGCACATAAAGTTACTACTAAACAAGTTTCAGCGGGTAAAAAGAAAAATTGGAATAAATCCCTACATCCTATTAGATTATCTTGGGTTAAAGCTGAATACCAATAACAACAGAAACATGAGAGCTTACAAAATCATGGAAAATGAACACTTTTCTAGTGGATCAAACATAGGTCAAGACAGGAATAAAGAATGAAATTAAAGACTTTCTAGGATTCAATGAAAATGATTATGCAGCATGCCCAAACGTAAGGGACACAATAAAATGGTACTAAGAGGAATATGTGCCCACATGAAAAAAAAAAAAACAAATGGAGAAATGTCATACTTGCAACAAAATAAAAGCAGAAAAAACCCCATTGCTTAGCTTATTTAATGAAGCCACACTTACTCTGATACTCAAATCACATAATGACCTAAAAAGGAAAGAATTACATGAAGCCCAGTTAGCCTGATAATGACATCACATAATGACATCACAAGGAATGAACATTACAGACTAATTTCACTTATGAACATAGCTGCAAAAATAGTCAACAAATTTCTAACAAACTGAATCCAAGAAGACATCAAAAACATTATTCACAGGAGCTGACCTGGGCCCACAGAACTCTCTTCCCAAACCCTGTGGCGAAGAGAGCTGGACTTTCAGAAGTGCACACAATCCTGAGAGCTCAGGGAGGAACACCAATTTTACTCACATTCCTGGCCCAAGAAGAACCTGTCTAGAGCCCTCTGGACACAGGAACCTGGGAGCAGTCAGGGAGAGGATCCTTCAGTCTCTGACTGCACCCATAACAGAAAGCCAGTCCCCAGGAGCACTGACACACCTGAAAGCAGAGGTAAGACCAACTGTTCTGTTCCCAGTGACCCGCCTGGAGCCCTCAGGACGCAAAAACCCAAGAGCAGTCTGGGACAGGACCCTTTCAGTTTCTGTTTTCAACAGTATCTGAACCTGTGACAAAGCTTTTTGTTCTAAGATTCCTCGGGGAGAAAAATAGGTCTTCAGGAGTGCTGAAACAGAGGCTTACAGGAAGGTCAAGCCACTGTCAGAGACAGCAAGACAACACCAGAGACAACGTGATGGCAAGAGGCAAACTCAGAAATCTAAGCAACAGAAACCAAGACTACTTGGCGTCTTCAGAGCCCTGGACTCCCACCAAAACAAATAATGGATATCCCAAAACACCTGAAAAAGCAAGATTTGGATTTAAAAATCACATCTCATGATGATAGAGGACTTTATGAAGGACATAAACAACTCCCTTAAAGAAATATAGGACATTATTTTTGATAGCTGAGTAGTACAGCATTGTGTAGATGTACCAAATTTTTTGAATCCATTCCTCTGTTGAAGGGCATCTGGGTTCTTTGCTGTTTCTGGCTATTATAAATAAGGCTTCTATGAACATAGTGGAGCACATGTCTTTGTTATATGTTGGAGAATCTTTTGGGTATAGGCCCAGGAGAAGTATAACTGGGTCCTCAGGTAGTGGAATGTCCAATTTTCTGAGGAACCTCAAGACTGATTTCCACAGTGGACCTGTGCCAGTCTGCAATCCCACCATGGAGCAGATGTTCCTCTTTCTCCCACATCCCTCGCCAGCATTTGCTGTCACCTGACCTTTGATCGCAGTGATCTCACTGGGTGTGAGGTGAAATCTCTCTCAGGAGTTGTTTTAGTTGCATTTGCCCACCTGATGACTAACAGCTGTTGAATCTCTTGTAGGTACTTTGTCATGTCAGTATTCCCAGCGATGCATGCTTTTGTTTCAGCTGTGCTCATTTGCTCATGACTTGAGTATTTCTTGTATGCATTTGAGTGTTATTCCCTTTCCCGGTTTCCGGGCAAACATCCCTCCTCACCCTCATATGGGTGTTTCCCTCCCCACCCTCCCCATTGCGTCCCTCGACAGTCTAGATTCACTGGGGATTCAGTCTTAGCAGGACCCAGGGCTTCCCCCTTCCACTGGTGCTCTTACTAGGATATTCATTGCTACCCTGAGTCAGAGTACATGGTCAGTCCATGTATAGTCTTTGGGTAGTGGCTTAGTCCCTGGAAAGCTCTGGTTGCTTAGCATTGTTGTACATATGAGGGTCTCAGAGCCTTCAAGCTCTTCAGTTCTTTTCTCTAGATTCCTTCAGCGGGGTCCCCGATTCTCAGTTCAGTGGTTTGCTGCTGTGCATTAGCCTCTGTTGCTGTATTCTGGCTGTGTCTCTCATGATCGATCTACATCCGGCTCCTGTCAGCCGGTCTACTTTAGCTTCGTCCATCCTCTTGTCTAATTGGGTAGCTCTATGTGTCAGTTGTTTGACATGAGTCTTCTTTGAATTCTTCTGTATATTTTTGGATGTTAGTCCTCTGTCCAGTTATAGGATGGTAAGATCTTTTCCCAACCTGTTGGTTACCATTTGTCCTAATGACTGTCTTTTGCCTTTAGAGATTTAAAAATGTATGAGGGTCTAATTTGTAATTCTTGATCTTAGAGCATGACCATTGTTTCATTCAGAAAAATTTCACAGTATACCTTGTTGGAGACCTCTTCTGATT
>NC_046172.1:100812234-100820039 GCF_011064425.1 Rattus rattus
CTGGACTCTGACCTCGTAGGTAGCAATGAATATCCTAGTAAGAGCACCAGTGGAAGGGGAAGCCCTGGGTCCTGCTAAGACTGAACCCCCCAGTGAACTAGACTGTCGGGGGGAGGGCAGCAATGGGGGGAGGGTGGGGAGGGGAACACCCATAAGGAAGGGGGGGAGGGAAGGGGATGTTTGCCCGGAAACCGGGAAAGGGAATAACACTCGAAATGTACATAAGAAATACTCAAGTTAATAAAAAAAAAAATGAGGTTCAGAGCTAAACAAAGAATTCACAGCTGAGGAATGCCGAATGGCTGAGAAACACCTAAAGAAATGTTCAACATCTTTAGTCATAAGGGAAATGCAAATCAAAACAACCCTGAGATTCCACCTCATACCAGTCAGAATAGCTAATATCAAAAACTCAGGTGACAGCAAATGCTGGCGAGGATGCGGAGAAAGAGGAACACTCCTCCATTGTTGGTGGGATTTCAAACTGGTACAACCATTCTGGAAATCAGTCTGGAGGTTCCTCTGAAAATTGGACATTGAACAACCTGACGACCCAGCTATACCCCTCTTGGGCATAAACCCAAAAGATTCCCCAACATATAATAAAGACACATGCTCCACTATGTTCATAGCAGCCTTATTTATAATAGCCAGAAGCTGGAAAGAATCCAGATGCCCTTCAACAGAGGAATGGATACAGAAAATGTGGTACATCTACACAATGGAATATTACTCAGCTATCAAAAACAACGAGTTTATGAAATTTGTAGGCAAATGGTTGGAACTGGAAAATATCATCCTGAGTGAGGTAACCCAATCACAGAAAAACACACATGGTATGCACTCATTAATGAATGGATATTAGCCCAAATGCTCGAATTGCCCAAGATGCACAGACCACAGGAAACTCAAGAAGAATTACCAAAATGAGGATTCTTCACTCCTTCTTTAATAAGGGAAAAAGATTACACATAGGAGGGCATAGGGCGGCAAAGTTTAGAGAAGATACTGAAGGAACAGCCATTCAGAGCCTGCCCCACATGTGGCCCATACATATACAGCCACCAAAACTAGATAAGATGTATGAAGATAAGAAGTGCAGGCCGACAGGAGCCGGATGTAGATCTCTCCTGAGAGACACAGCCAGAATACAGCAAATACATAGGTGAATGCCAGCAGGAAACCACTGAACTGAGAATGGGACCCCTGCTGGAGGAATCAGTGAAAGGACTGGAAGAGCTTGAAGGGGTTTGAGACCTCATATGAAGAACAGTGCCAACCAACCTGAGCTTCCAGGGACTAAGCCACTACCCAAAGACTATACATGAAATTAACCTGGGCTAAAATTCATAATTATCAATGAATAGCCTAGTAGGGACACAAGTGGAAGGGGAAGCCCTTGGTCCTGCCAAGGCTGGAACCCCAGTCCATGGGGTTGTTGGGAGAAGGGCAGTAATGATTGAGTGGATTGGGAGAAGAACACCCATATAGAAGGGAAGGGGAGGGGCTAGGGGAATGTTAGCCTGGAAACCGGGAAAGGGAATAACATTTGAAATGTAAATAAGAAATACACAATTTAATAAAGATGGAAGAAAAAAAAAGAACTCCTTCTGGAAGAGGAGCATGTATGATTTTCCTTTCAGGAACTGTGGGAAGACTTTTGGACACCTGGGCAAATGTGGAAAGTCCTATAGACCCTTGGAAACATTTGGTTAGTTCCAGAACCTCTTGGGTGGGTAGGAACATCTTGGGGAAAAGTGGAATATCCCAGATCTCCCACTGGCTAGATAGGGAAGGGTGTGGGGAACCTGGAATGTGTGGGGAAATTACCTGTCCACGTTGGGCAGCAGAAGAATCAGCTGAAGGTGGCCCAGGCACAGTGCGTTCTTCTTTGAAGCTGTCACTGTTCTCTCCAGTACTGTGTTTTGTAGACGTTGCAGGCACTCTGGCAACCAACTCGTCAAAGTCCATATGTTCTTCAAACCCAGTAGACATAACCTGTTTCTTTTTCACCTTCCCAAGAATGGGCACTAAAGATGAGGCCACTCTTTTTCTGGTCTCAGGCTGTAAAGCAGATGTTCTGGTATCCCTGGTCAGTGGGTTGCTCAACGATCTGGTATCCTTGGTCAGTGGGTTACTCATGCCCTCAGGAACCCTCAGAGGAAGTGGAACTGTCCATTTCTTGTTCTCTGTCAGTTCCCTTTTGGGGTCTAGGGCCCTCTTATTGACTGAAGCCTTTATACGATCTTTGAGTTTCTGTAGCTTTTCTGTTACACGAGCATCAGGTTTTTTGAATCTCTGGTCTTCATAGGGTTTTGGGCATCTGAACTTGTGCCGAGTCCATTTTCCCGGAGGTGAAAAGTCCCTCGGGTCTCTGCTTTTCAAGTGCTTCCCCCATTGGGGTAGGGTGTTATAATCCGGTTGGGGGACACTGAAGGGTGTCCCAGGCCGTGGAGGCTGAGAACCCTTCAAGTGCTTCCCCAATCGGAGTCTGGTGTTATAATCCGCTGGGGAATATTGAATGGGGTTCCTGGTCAGGAGGCTGGGAACCCTGAAAGTGATTCCCCCGTTGGGCTTCGGTGTTATAAACAGCTTGCGGGACCCTGAAGGGTGTCCCAGGCCGTGGAGGCTGAGAAATCTGCGGTACATAGTCAGAGGGTAAAGTCCGGGCTGAGGCTCGCTGGCCTCTCTCCACACGTCTGGCCATTTAGTCATTAAGGAAATTGAAAAAGAGCTGGTAAATGGGCTACTACCCAGTGAAGGGGCAGTGAATGTACTTGCCAATGGTGAGTCATGGTGAGCATCATTTAATCTGTATCCTTTGAGTGAGACTCTCTCTCCCGAGAACTGTGAACACGTCCGGGAGGCGAAGCAGTCAGAACTCGAGTGACCGTTGATCTCGGGAAATGAGCAAAGCTCGAGAGGGGCTGTACTCGAGTCTGCACAGGCCAGTCGCGAGGTCTGCACGGGCCAGTCGCGAGGTCTGCACGTGCCAGTCGCGAGTCTGCACGGGCCAGTCGCGAGGTCTGCACGAGCCAGTCGCGAGGTCTGCACGGGCCAGTCGCGAGGTCTGCAGGGCCAGTCCCGAGCTGCCTCACTTGACAGTTCTGCTTGCAGTAGCGGGGTGATAGTTCAAGCTTTCTGAATGAGGAGGAACCCTGACGACCCTCTTCCTTTAAGTCCAGAGTGCTACCTGCTCTTGTGCCCACTGTTAGGAGCCATGACAATGGATTATTGAAGGACCAACGTGATTGGAAAGGGCAAGGGGTGCTTAGGAGACTGTGCTGTCAAGCGCCTCTTACACCAGGGTAGAAGCGTCTACCCGGAGGCCATCAGTGGTGCAGCTATGTCTTTTGGAGGCTCATAACTGAATGGGAAAGGCTGGTCCAGACCCTTGCTCCTCAGAGACTGTGGGGACTAGAAAATCACTGGTGGGTTGTGCTAGACAATAAACATGTGATAGGATTTGAATAGAGCATAGGATGCATGGGATTGATATTACAAGTTTTCTGTATATTAATGATAACCTATTGTAGATCAATTTATCCCAGATTAATTTTTGTCAACTGTTTTCCTGCATGCCAAAATGCATCTCTAAATGACTAAATAATACTTACTTCAATATAATTACACAAATATTATGCTATTATAGGTATTGTTCAGAGAATAAGGATAAGACAATAGTCTCCTTATAATAGAGATGCACGTTATATTTCTTTTTCCTTTTCTTTTATTGACATGAGCACACTGTTACTCTCTTCAGACACATTAGAAGAGGACATCAGATTCCATTCCAGACGGTTGTGAGCCACCATGTGTTTGGTGGGAATTGAACTCAGGACCTCTGGAAGTGCAGTCAGTGCTCTTAACCACTGAGCCATCTCTCCAGCCCTCACAAGTTGTATTTTGAATGCTTTTATCCGTGTTTGACTCCGTGCACAGATACAGATTCAGAACACAGACATGGTTCACCTGAATGTAGCACCTATGACCTTCAAAAATTGCATTGTCTGTCACAGTTTACGTGATGAGTTCCTATAACATTTACATATTTGGATTGCTTCTGGAAAGTCATGTCCTGAAGACACAATAGGCTAATGGTTCACATCAGTGGCTCCTCATGGGCCATTCACTTTCTCTCCAATGACGCAGCTGGAGCATAGCTGCACAGAATGATTTTTTAAACCATTAGTCAAGTTGACTCTTTGAAAGGTCATGTTTATATAGCAGTTGATGCACTGAGAAAGTATAAAATTGAGGACAGGGATGAGACTATTTCTTTACTGACAGAAAAACTTGGTTTGCTTGTCACACAGCTTTCGAGTTTTCTTTTGAGCCGGTTTTGTTCTTTGCCGATGAAAGGAGTTTGTTTGTTTGCTGTTTGGGTGCTATCCTTGATTTTTGTGAATGATTTCTGTTTTCCTTTGGCTACACAGCCATGAAGCCTTCTATCACTCAGAAACACAGGGACACTTGGCGATCATCTAATTATTTCCCTGTGCCTTGGTGCTTTGCCACACGTTCTTTCTCCTTAGAATTCCTGGATGCTCCATCACCCTCTTTCTTTGTTTAACCACAGTCTATCCCAGGAAATCAATTTTAAAGGTATCTTCTGCCAGGAGTCCCATTTTTCTCCTACACTCTGGGGTAAATTCTATTCTTGGCTAATTCTGTATTCACTGTGCTTATCCCCATACTAGTACATATCCTAACTTTTGGTTTGCTTATATGAATTTTCTGTTGGTCTTTTACAATCCTTGAAAACAGTGAATTTCCATACCATAATAATCCTGCTAGGCATAAAGAACTCTGTAGAGTAAAACAAACAGGAAATTATAGAGCATACCCATTTTGAGAATTAATCATGGCAATTAAAATGTCAGCACAAAATGGCTTTTCAATTTGGGTTACAGTGACTACGCTTAGTTCAGATAATCAAACAGGTTAAAACTGAGTAGTTTATATATACACAAATGACTGCTTGAAACACAGTAATATTGAAAAGTAATTTCAATTTTTTCACGTTGAAAATGAAATGTATATGGATGATTTCGTGATTACGATTTTCTAAGACTTCTGTGAATTATTCTACATTCTTGGAAAGTTTCCTAAATAGGTCATTATTAATAATAGCACTTAACATTGTTCAAATAAAATAACTTTATAATAGTAAATATAATAATGAAAAAATAATAGTATATATTTTAGCATTTAACTCAATAGTTAATATTCTTTCTCAAGCTTTTAAAATTTATTCATTTCAATTGTCAGGCCCTAATATTACATTTTATTAGAG
Source organism: Rattus rattus (assembly GCF_011064425.1). Lineage (NCBI taxonomy): Eukaryota > Metazoa > Chordata > Mammalia > Rodentia > Muridae > Rattus > Rattus rattus. The sequence goes on from NC_046172.1 coordinate 100,817,531, forward strand.
TATTTCATACATATGCTTTTATTGATATATTTTATTGCATGTGTATATTAGAAATGGCCATTGTTGTCTAAGTGATTACAAATTTATTCCCTGGGGTCAACAAAGAACTGGATGACCAAGGAAGACAGAAGACCAAGCCTTGTAGAAAAAAATTAATAACTTTATATATTCGGAGGGGAGAAGCTTGAGACTGGAAGCCAAATGGATGCTGGTTTGAATAATATATAGGGCCCTTTGCTTTCAAGTGTCCTGTCTGAATGATCAGCCCTCTGGTTTTTTTATTTCTCCTGGCAGGGGTCTTCTGGAACAAGAAAGCACCATCTCAGGGAATCTGCCCCAGTTTTCCCTTCCTTCTAATGTTCCTCTAACCCAATTCATGTTGTGTTTGGGGTATGGGTGTGTGTGTCAATGGCATGTACATGTAATGTGTTTCTCATATATTTAGGTGTACATGTATATGTGTATATGTGGAAGTGTGTGCACATAGGTCAACACATTAACGCTGGGTTTCTTTGCTGGACTCACACTTAATTTACTGAAGATTCTAGTCTTCATCTTACCTAGAGTATAGGTGAGCAGCCACTATAATTCTCACTATTGGGTACTGAGATAAACTCTTGTCCTCATATTTGTGTCACTCATCTATCTCCCAGTCCATATTAGTTTTTGCTTTTAATTGGTGTTAGAATTGGCTTATATCTTTTTTATTTCTATCTCAGCAAGTTCATTGTTAGCATATATAAAAGAGGTTGATTTTTCATTTCTTTATTTTTTATTGGAAGTTTTATGTATTTACATTTCAAATGTTATTCCCTTCCCCCACCTCTCCCATCTCCCCTCCCCCCGCTTCTATGAGGATGCTCCCACTCCCACCTCAACTCCCACACCGGGGAAACGAGCCTTCACAGGACCAAGGGCTTCTCTTCCTATTGATGACAGACAATGCCATTCTCTGTTACATATATGGCTGGAGTCATGGGTTCCTCCATGTGTTCTCAGTGGTTGGTGGTTTAGTACAGGGAGCTCCAGAGGTCTGGTTGGTTGATATGGTTGTTTAGTGCCTCAGTCCTTTCTCTAACTCATCTTTAGGATCCTAGCACTCAGTCTGATGATTAGCTGCAAGATCCCCATCTGCATCAGTAAGACTCTGGCAGAGGTTTCAGGAGACATCCATATCAGGTTCCTGCCAGCAAGCACTTCCATGGCATCAGCAATAATGTCTGGATTTAGTATCTGTATATGGGATGGATCCTGTTGGGCAGTTCCTCATGGCCTTTTCCTTCAGTCTCTGTCCCTGTATTTACTTTTTATGACTATTTTGTTCTCTAAGAAGGACTGAAGCATCTGTACTTTAGTTTTCCTTCCCTTGAGCTTCATGTGGTCTGTGAATTTTAATCCAAGCTTTAGGCTACTATCCCCTTATCAGTGAGTGCATACATTATGTGTTCTTTGTGACTGGATTACCTCACTCAGGATGATATTTTCTAGTTCCATCCATTTGCCAAAGAATTTCATGAAGACATAGTACATGCTTAGGACAGAGAGAATCTGAATTTAATCCACAGGATAACACATTAAAAGCACATCATGGAAGATTTGTAGTTTGCAAAAGTACCAAGGCCAGTACCAGGAGACTGAGTTACAGATAAGAAGAATACATACACCAGGTAAGGCACACATTCAATGCCTAACAGGAATAAAAAAAGAACATAAATAAGAAATGTACTAAATATATGTAGTATCCTATAGTTGTGAGGTACTTTTAAGTTTAAAAACTCTCCTGATTTTGTCTAATTACTGGATACAATTATAAAACTGCAGTCTGAATCTATGCTACTTGATGGAAGCCTGTTATATACTATTTATTTCAAATGAGACACCATAGAGATATGTTTTCAAAAATCAAAACAGAATAAGGTACACGTGAGATGCATTTGTAAAGGCACCTGGAGATCAGCTTAATGTAGATTCCATATATGGCAAGAATGAGTAGAGATTTAGATCTACACACACACACACACACACACACACACACACACACACACAGAGAGAGAGAGAGACAGAGACAGAAAAGAGAGACAGAGAACAGAAAGACAGAGAGACAGAGACAGAGACAGACATAAAGAGAAAGACAGAGACAGAGAGAGGGGAGGGAGAAACAGAGAAAGAGAAAGGGGGGAGTGAAGAGAAGAAAACATATGTGGGGAGAGTATTAGTTCAGTGATTAATAACATTGGGCTGTTTCCCAGACAATACAGATTGATTCCAGGCATGGCTCACAACCATGTACATGTCCAGCTTCCAACAGAATCGAGCCCTCTTCTGACTGTAGAAGATCAGGTACGCACTTGAGTCACAGGCAACACAGAGGCAAAAAAATAACCAAAATCAGAACTGGAAATGGAAAATTAAAAGAAATAAAACAAATTCAGATCAAAGTGAACAGTGACATATAAGGCCCAATAGTAATGATCACGAATTTCCTAGTATGCAACAGAGAATACATTTA
>NC_046172.1:100820139-100843027 GCF_011064425.1 Rattus rattus
GCCTTACAGAAGCTTTGCAGTTTTATGAGATCCCATTTGTCGATTCTTGATCTTAGAGCATAAGCCATTGGTGTTTTGTTCAGGAAAATTTTTCCAGTGCCCATGTGTTCCAGATGCTTCCCTAGTTTTTCTTCTATTAGTTTGAGTGTGTCTGGTTTGATGTGGAGGTCCTTGATCCACTTGGACTTAAGCTTTGTACGCTCCCTCTCCTTCTTAAAAGGGGAACAATATCCAGAGGAGGAGATACGGAAGCAAAGTTTAGAGCAGTGACTCAAGGAACAGCCATTCAGAGCCTGCCCCACGTGTGGCCCATATATATAATATATATGATATATATATATAATATATATTTATATCATATATATAGCCACCAATACTAGATAAGATTGATGAAGCTAAAAAAATGCATGCTGAAAGGGACCGGATATAGATTTCTCCTCAGAGACACATCCAGAGCATATCCAATACAGAGGTCAATGCTAGCAGCAAAACACTGAACTGATAACAGGACCCATTTAGGGAAACTAGAGGAAGGATTGAAGAGCTGAAGGGACTTGCAATTCCATAAGAACAACAATGCCAACCAACCAGAGCTTCCAGGGACTAAGCCACTACCCAAAGACTATACATGGACTGACCCTGGGCTCCACCCTCATAGGTAGCAATGAATAGCCTAGTAAGAGCACCAGTGGAAGGGGAAGCCCTGGGTCCTGCCAAGGTTGGACCCCCCCAGTGCAGGGGGATATGGGGGGGTGAGTAAGGGGGATTTATGGGGAGAATACCCATATGGGGGAGGGGTTGGAGAGGGGATGGAGGCTTATGGACAGGAAACCGGGAAGGGGAATAACATCTGAAATGTAAGTAAAGAAATATATCTAATAAAAATATTAAAAAAAGAAATTTATTCTGAACTTTGCTGAGTGATTCTTTTGTTCACATGGTGTAAAGTGAGGTTATTCAAGAGTACTTAGTGATAGATAAGATTGTATGAAAATTCAAGATTGTATCATTGCATTCCCCTGTCTGCTGCCTTGGTGCAGATGGCTATAAGACTGGATTTAGTTGAGATGCTATTATCAGAACAATTAAGCTTCTTACATGGAAATTGTTTTCCCTTACACAGAGTATCTTAGAAGAAGCAAGTGGAAGTTGGATATCCCCTAACAACGGAAGTCGTGTACTATAATTATTGCCGTTCTGTGCTGCTTCAAGTAGTTACAGACTCACCTTCATACAAGGGCAGGCAATGTAGACCTTGTTTCTGAATGCAAGGACTGGTACTGACTCTGAGGGTATCTTTATAAAACTCTACAATGTCTAATAGCTATATGGTACTGTGGGAACTCTAGAGCAGAATAACTACACTGCTAAAGATGTCTTTTCCCAGTGTAGTTTGGGGTCCACACAAAATCACAAGCTCGCTTGTTGTTCCAACCTTGGCCTACTTAATTGCATGTGTATTTAGTGGCAGAAGCAGCTTTGAGTTAGAGGAGGTTACACCTAGGAACCTGGCATACAGAGCAAGGATATTCAAGGATGCTCAGCGAACATTGCAGAGTGCTTTTGTTCATTGATTTAGTCAAATAAATTGATCCACAAAATTGATTATATTATACCATTCATCTCATTTTCGAAGTTCACTACACTACAGATAATTTGATAATTACATTGCTTGGACTAATAAAAGGTATTGTTATTTTCACAAAGCAAGAAATTAGGTATAAAATAATCCAATAAAACAGAGTGATTACTCTGGTTTTTATCTACCTTGTGTGAGACAAAAATCTTTCGATGTAGCATGAGCTGACAGTCCTTCAGCCTCAGCCTGTGAGTGCTGGGATTACAAGTGTCTGTCACCACTTCGTCAGCACTTCACATCTTCTTTTGGTTTAAAAGAAGGTGAGCAGCGACACAGAATTAGGTGTGCATGATCTCTCTTTCCTGTTTCCCAGACTCTTCTTTTTGTAGAACATACACATGGGCTGTCTCCTTTCCCCTAGTTCTACTCAGATTTCCAAGAGATGTGGAATGGTTTCTTACTCCATTAGGCCCCTGGGATCAGGAAGGATGAAAAGAATATACCATGTAGGAAATGGAGATCAAAAGGAGCCAAGTGAAAACAGTCTGTTTATTAGTTTGTCTTAGGAATGCATTTTCCATACTTTACCCCAGCAGAGTGATCTAGTCGTGTGGAGGATAACCTTGAACTTTGGGCCCTTGTGCCTTTACCTCCTAAAGTGCTGAGATTATAGATGTGTGCCATTGTCCCCAGTTTATGTGTAGTGTGGATCAAACTCAGTGCTTGGTAAGTAAGCACTCTAGCAACTGAGCCGTACCCCTGATCCCTCCATTTCCTTGTTTTTAAAATTAAAACTTCTCCAAATTTTACAAAACAATTTATTTTGATTATTGATTTGTTTGGGGAGGAATATCTGTGTGTAACTTCATATACACGGGAGGTCAAAGGACAAATTTTGGGACTCAATTCTTATGTTCCATCATGAGGATTGATTTTAAGTTGATGCATACACGATCATGGACTCTATGCAGGTGAGGAACTAGTCTTTACGTCTCTACAGTTAAGTGCGGGCCACCGCTCGCCTCTCTCTCTCTCTCTCTCTCTCTCTCTCTCTCTCTCTCTCTCTCTCTCTCTGATTACTTTGTGCCAGGTTTTACCAATTATACTATATACATAGTATCATACTTAAGACCCATAAGAATTGTTTGCAGTCCATGGGTTATTCTAATTTGCAGGTCACAAATTCAAGGTTCAGTAAGCTGCAATAACTTGTGGTTTATATTGTGATCATAAAGCAAAAATTAGTTTGGAACTCAGATAATCTGACTCTCAAAACCTGCAGATGAAAATCTCTGCATTTATTTTCCAGCTGAACAAGATAGCAGATACATAATCACAAAATTTAAAGACAATGTTTTTATTGTCAATATAATTGTTACTTAGGGTTATGCAAAAAGTTAACTGCTATACATGGTCAATATTAATAAAGTCAGATTAGGTACTTACATGTAATAGGTAATTATAGCGATGGTAGTTAGCTTTCCAGAAGTTCATAGTATACCAAGAAATAATGAATCATTTTACTTATCTTGATTTATTAATTTCTCACAATAATCTGGATAAAAGGTAGTATTATGATCACAGTTAACAATGGAAGAAACTGAGGCATACAGAAAATTAAGACAGCCAGAGTGAAATGTCAAGTAGCAGACTCAGGGAATATTTGAACACAGGAAGTTTAACTAGGGAATCCACATTCATGATCTTTATATAGCAAAGCCTCTTTAGACTGCATCAGTCCCTGGTAGCTGAAATTAAAGACACTGTTAATCCTTTGGAAAAGGTAAAGATCTATAGCTTTCCATATGTGAGAAAATTGTTTCCATACTGGTCAAATTTGTTAAGAATCAACAATGAACAGGGAGGCTTTGTGCTAAGCATTTGGGAAAGATATGAAGACAGCAATATTCAAAAGATCACAACATATTATTCCTTATATATCCAAAAAAAAAGCATTTTCCCTTTCACCTTTCAACAATATCTTTCTAAACCTGATCACTTAACCCTAGAGCTCCTAGATTATTAAAAGTTGGTGTCACAGCTACCTTCATCTGTCAATTTGACACAACCCAGAATCACCTGGGAAGAGGGAACATTGTTGTGTGGCAGAACTTTTCCTGGGGAGGTTCAACACTCACTTCTACTCAGTCCAGAGAGGGAACCCATAACAGACTAACGTTCAGATACTATCCAAGTTTAACTTGTAATTTTATTGGGGTTAGAAGGATATTGGTGAGGAATTACTTATAGAAGCAGACATGACTCAAAGACAGCTGTATCACCAAGGCTCACTGCAGGATGGGTGACAGCTCACAAAAACTGGGAAACCTGGAGCACACTGCACAGTTTATTCCTTCCCAAAGGAACTCTGGTCTAAACCTCTTCTAGACAGCTTGACTGGCTTCTGCTTCTTCCAGGCAGCTGGTCTGTTCTCAGAGTCTTCTATTATAGTTTAGCTTATTGGAGAGTCTTCACAGCTTTGTTGCTTACTCAGAGAGGGAGGGGCCTAGTGAATCCAGTCTGTTTCAGGGATTTCCTGAGCAATTTTGAGTTGTTTACCTTCCTGCTTAAAGAGCTTCCCTGACAGAATGTTTCAATCTCTGAGGAAACTGTTATACAACAAACATCAACCAAAATACTGTTGAGATCAGATTAGCCTGTGGCCAAGTGTAAAGCATTTTCTTAATTGTTAATTGATGTGGACAGACTCAGTCCACTATGGGTGTTGCTATCTCTAGGCAGGCAGGATAAAGAAAAGAAGCTGAGCAAAGCATAGGGAGTGAGCCAATGGAGCCATCCCTCCATCATGTGTCTCTGCTTCAATTCCTTCTTCCAGGAACCTGCCTTGAACTCCTGTCCTGGCTTCCCTTGAGGATGGAACTAAAACCTATAAGCTGAATGAAATGCTTTTTTTCCAAAGTTGGTTTTAGTCAGTGTTTTATCGTAGCAAGGAAAAGAAAACTAGAGGAATCAATCTTGCTTCTAACTTGTAGCTCTACCTCTGTTTGGGAATATGTGGAGAGCGAGGTGGGGGAGGGGAGGGGAGAGGGAAGAGGAGGAGGAGGGGAGGGAAGGAGGGAGGGAGGGCACACGAACTGAAGTGCTGAAGTGGTAGGACAGTCCTTCTATACTCATCCCACATCTGAAGCACCTGGTAGTGGCAGATGATGATATAAGCTGTCACTAGGTTCCAGGAAGAGCCTAGTGAAATCTCTTGTAAGCTAACACTCCCGTGATAGCTTTCTATTTAAAGTCAAGCAATATCTCAATTCAAAAGTATTGTGTGATATGTAGCAGAAGTGCAGCTTGGTATTCATGTGGGTCCCCCAATTATTGGAGCAGGGCCTATCCCTGAATCTGTTGCCTGTCGGTGTATTCCATTCCCCTCACTGGTCTGCCTTGTCTGCCCTCAGTGGGGGAGGATGAGCCTAGTCCTGCAGTGACTTGATATACCAGGGTGGGTGGGCTTTCCCTTCTTTTCTGAGAAGGGGAAGGGGTGGGGGGAGGGTATATGTGAGGAGGAGACTGGGAGTAGGGAGGGCTGCAATTGGGATATAAAGAGAATAAATAAATAAATGGAGAAAAAAGTATTGTGTGGCTAGGTTTATCATATCTTAATTCAAAAGAAAGCATCAGATAATATAAAAATCTATCTGTATCATCAGAGAAAAGGCCACAATATCTCTCTAAAAGAATTGCCCTATAGGAAAATATAGTATTTCTTAAATTCTATTAACCAACCCAGGGAGCCGAAAGATACAGAATGTAAGACAGACAAGTCCGCAAACACTGTCAGTAGTTCTCCCTCAAGATTTGTTAGAATGAGACAGAAAGTCAGACATACGTAGCACTCAGAAACACCCACCAATCAAGAGGATGAAGCTGATATTTTAAAAAATAACCAAGAGAAAAAAAAAAACTAACCAAACTAAACACAAATCTACCTCAAGAACCTAGAGGAATCCAAAGCAAGTAGACAGGAATAAGTAAAAATCTATGAAGCAAACAGAACAACACCCAGACACACACAGACTCAGAGAGACACACATATGCGCGCGCGCGCGCGTGCGCACACACACACACACACACACACACACACACACAAATATGTCCTTAGAAAATATAAACATAAGCGAATATCTACCAAAAGTGACACAAAGAAAAAAGATGATTAACACCAAGACTGAAAAAAATATCAGCAATTATGATGATTCAGACTAAGGCAAGAAGATCCTGAGTTTGAAGCTAGTCTGGGCTACTACACAGTGAGGAATGCATCAGAAATCTAAGCAAACAAACAAGCAAAAACTAAGAGCAGCAAAAACAAAGAACAAAACAAAGCAGTGTGTCGCCATAGACCTTGCAGGCATCAAACTGTAATAGGTGAATACTATAAAACCTTTATACACAGCAATTGGCCATTTAGAGTAAATGGACCACTTCTTGAAATACATAAAGTACCGTGGGGGAGGCTATAGCCTCAAAGTACATTAATATACCTGTGTGAATTGCCCTTGTGTTGCTCAGTACCATGTATAATGAATATACACTGATCAAATATATCTATTGAAAATAAAATACCCAAATTGACCTAATACAAAACAGGTCGTTGGGATAGCCATATGATTAGAAAAGAAAATAAGTTACTTTTAAAGGTTTTAAAACTCCTCTAAGGACAGAATTCTACAGCATGACCAATGGAAGTTATTCAAGAATAAAAGTACATAGGAAAACATAAAAACCAATAGTTTGCATTTTTAAACTCCTTTTTTCCCTGTGTACTTTAAAATGTAAAAATGAAGTAATGATTCACAGTACATATGCTAAACATGTAGAGCTGCAAATTCAAGTAAAATGACAACATAAGACTGGAGAGATAGTTCAGTTGTCAAGAGTGCTTGTTGCTCTTGTAGAGATCCGTGTTCAGTTTGCAGACCCATGTCAGTCTGCCACCCATAACTCCAGTTCCAGAGGATCCAGTGCCCCTTTCTAGCATCCACTGGAGCAAGATGACTGATAGGATCTATCTATCATTTTTATGACTGCAGGTAACTCCATAATAACATCAAAATAAAAGTATATTTAAAAATCAGATCACATGGTACTCATATAAATAAAAATAAAAAAATCAGAAAAAGATCAAATCTGAGCAGTAGGGTAATATATCTGCAATAAGCCTACAGTTGGCTTTTAGTTTTCATTTGGAGTTGACAAGACTTTTTGATTAGTGTAGCATGCACTATGTTATCAGTGTATTTACTTGTGTTGTGTGTGCTGATAAGTGTGGACTCATGGGTCTCTTTTTCTGTCCACCTTCTCACAAGCTTCTGAAGTTATTTAAACAGTCTCCTCTCACAAAAGCATTGACTCCCTGCCACTTCATTCCTATCTGGGTTTAGATCTTCCATTTACTCTGAGAGTCTACCACCTGCATAGCAAAGATCAAAGACAAACCTTAAGGCTAGGATCTGGGAATGGACTGCAGGTTTTCAGCGGAGGAAAACACACAGAGGATTTGGAACTTCAGTAGTCGGGGGTACAAGAGCCTTGACTTTCATAAAAGACACAATAGTAGAACATGGTAAACGAGAGCCGGGCTTGTGGGATTTGCTGCTGTTTTTATTTTGAGCTCATACATTCAGCTCTAAACGAGAATCCGAAAACAGACATCTGCATTTTTTTCCTTTTCTAGAAATGCTGATTCCGGTCTTCTGAGGAATTAGTACTCCCTCACTCCTAAATGAGGCTGTGAAGCTCTGCAGAGCATTTTAAAGACACCAAGCCTTGCCTTTGATTATTTAAACGCTTTTCTTCTTGTTATCCTTACCTGCTACTAAAAGCATGTGGCATGTGTCAATTTTAAGAAAGAGCTATTGGCTTAGATTCCTGAGGGAGCTTCTTTTTTTGTTTGTTTTGTATTTTTTTTAAGGAAAGGATTTTGATTATATTTTATAGCATGTCATAAGTTTTCAACAAAAGTTGAGATTTTTACTGTGCCATAAGCACTTATCACACGGAGCTTACAAATTTATATCAGAGTGAACTTCCTCTATCATACCCGTAAGTATTTATTGTTCATTTAATTTCTCTGTAGACATCAGTACGCTTCCTTCTGACCACATTGCTATGTACGGTTGACTATGGCTTACACAATTGTCCAGATCTTCCATGGAACACCGACTACATTTTTTATTTTAATTGTGTGTGTATGTGTGGGGCGCATGCGCGCACTGAGGTTCATGTGTGGAGGTAAGAGGTTGACCTTCAGAAGATGTTCTTTCTACCATGGATTCCTGGAATTAACTTAGGTCGTCAGACTTTCATAGCAAGCATTACCTTCTGAGTCATCTCACCAGTTCCTGATGAATTCTTAGTGGTGTATATTGTCATAGTTGGCTTCTGTTATGAACTTGACACACCTGGGAAGAAGGAACCTTAACTGAAAAATAGCTACACTGTGTGGGCACGAGACACTTTTTTCTTTTATATTTCTTTCGTTCATTACATCCTGACTGCAGTTACATCTCTGTCCACTCTTCCCAGTCTCTGCCACACTTCCCTTCTCCAGATACACCCCTCTATTTCCATATTTAAAAAAGGTTACCTGAATTGAGCCCTGGGAGCCTGCCCCATCCCAGGTCTCTGGGACTCCCTAGAGCTCTCCAGCAGCCCCGCCCCCGCCCCTGCCCCCACCCCGAAGCGCGGATTTCCATTCATTCTCCTGACCCTCTCTCTGTGCCCCTCTCCTGTCTCTTCTCACACCAGATCCTGCCCCCCAATTCCCCTCCCCTTTCGCCTCTCCTGCTCAGTTCCCTCACTGACTCTTCCACCTATGACCAGTTTCTTTTTCTAAGAGTGATTCAAACACTCTTACTTAACTTCTTTGGGACTGTGGAATATATATCATGGGGACTCCCAGGAGTCAATGCAGGTGACTTTAGCCAAGATGCCTGATATGTATTGGAATACAGCAGCAGAATGCAGTGGGAGAGGGTGCCTTAGCTGACCCATGCTGAGGCACCACTCACAGCGGTACCAGTCACATGATGGGTTTAGAATAAAATGAAGTTTATTTGGGGCCTGGGAAGGGGATGAGAAAGGAGTGGGGGCAGAGAAAGAAAGAGAATGGAGAAGGACAGAAAAAGAGGAGAAATAAGGGAAGAAGTGGGGTGAGGTGGGGGAAGGGAGGGAGGGCCAAGTCTTTATTTTTTTATTTTTTTATTTTTATTTTTTATTAACTTGAGTATTTCTTATATACATTTCTCGAAAGTGTTATTCCTTTCCGGTTTCCGGGCAAACATCCCCTCCCCCCCCCTTCCTTATGGGTGTTCCCTCCCCACCCTCCCCCCCATTGCCGCCCTCCCGCAACAGTCCCTAGTTCACTGGGGTTCAGTCTAGCAGGACCCAGGGCTTCCTCTTCCACTGGTGCTCTTACTAGGATATTCATTGCAACCCACGAGGTCAGAGTCCAGGGTCAGTCCATGTATAGTCTTTGGGTAGTGGCTTAGTCCCTGGAAGCTCTGGTTGCTTGGCATTGTTGTACATATGGGGTCTCGAGCCCCTTCAAGCTCTTCCAGTTCTTTCTCTGATTCCTTCAACGGGGGTCCTATTCTCAGTTCAGTGGTTTGCTGCTGGCATTTGCCTATGTATTTGCTGTATTCTGGCTGTGTCTCTCAGGAGAGATCTACACTTCTGCCCTTCTTTTGTTTCATCCATCTTGTCTAATTGGGTGGCTGTATATATATGGGCCACATGTAGCAGGCTCTGAATGGGTGTCCTTCAGTCTCTGTTTTTTTAAACTTTGCCTCTCTATTCCCTGCCAAGGGTATTCTTGTTCCCCTTTTAAAGAAGGAGTGAAGCATTCACATTTTGATCATCCGTCTTGAGTTTCATGTGTTCTATGCATCTAGGGTAATTCAAGCATTTGGGCTAATAGCCACTTATCAATGAGTGCATACCATGTGTGTTTTTCTGTGATTGGGTTACCTCACTCAGGACGATATTTTCCAGTTCCAACCATTTGTCTATGAATTTCATAAAGGCATTGTTTTTGATAGCTGAGTAATATTCCATTGTGTAGATGTACCACATTTTCTGTATCCATTCCTCTGTTGAAGGGCATCTGGGTTCTTTCCAGCTTCTGGCTATTATAAATAAGGCTGCAATGAACATAGTGGAGCACGTGTCTTTTTTATATGTTGGGGCATCTATTGGGTATATGCCCAAGAGAGGTATAGCTGGATCCTCAGGTAGTTCAATGTCCAATTTTCTGAGGAAACTCCAGACTGATTTCCAGAATGGTTGTACCAGTCTGCAATCCCACCAACAATGGAGGAATGTTCCTCTTTCTCCACATCCTCGCCAGCATTTGCTGTCACCTGAGTTTTTGATCTTAGCCATTCTCACTGGTGTGAGGTGAAATCTCAGGGTTGTTTTGATTTGCATTTCCCTGATGACTAAAGATGTTGAACATTTCTTTAGGTGTTTCTCAGCCATTCGGCATTCCTCAGCTGTGAATTCTTTGTTTAGTCCTGAACCCCATTTTTTAATAGGGTTATTTGACTCCCTGCGGTCTAACTTCTTGAGTTCTTTGTATATTTTGGATATAAGGCCTCTATCTGTTGTAGGATTGGTAAAGATCTTTTCCCAATCTGTTGGTTGCTGTTTTGTCCTAACCACAGTGTCATTTGCCTTACAGAAGGTTTGCAGTTTTATGAGATCCCATTTGTTCTTCATTCTTGATCTTAGATACAAGCCACTGGTGTTTGTTCAGTAAATTTTTTTCCAGTGGGCCATGTGTTCAGATGCTGCATTAGTTTTTTTCTATTAGTTTGAGTGTATCTGGTTTGATGGAGGTCCTTGATCCATTGGACTTAAGCTTTGTACAGGGTGATAAGCATGGATCGATCTGCATTCTTCACATGCTTGACCTCCAGTTGAACCAGCACCATTTGGTTGAAAATGCTATCTTTTTCCATTTGATGGTTTTTTCCTTTTGTCAAAAATCAAGTGACCATAGGTGTGTGATTCATTTCTGGGTCTTCAATTCTGTTCCATTGGTCTATCTGTCTGTCTCTGTACCAATACCATGCAGTTTTTATCACTATTGCTCTGTAATACTGCTTGAGTTCAGGGATAGTGATTCCCCCTGAAGTCCTTTTATTGTTGAGGATAGTTTTAGCTATCCTGGGTTTTTTGTTATTCCAGATGAATTTGCAAATTGTTCTGTCTAACTCTTTGAAGAATTGGATTGGTATTTTGATGGGGATTGCATTGAATCTGTAGATCGCTTTTGGTAAAATGGCCATTTTTACTATATTAATCCTGCCAATCCATGAGCATGGGAGATCTTTCCATCTTCTGAGGTCTTCTTCAATTTCTTTCTTCAGAGTCTTGAAGTTCTTATTGTACAGATCTTTTCCATGCTTGGTTAAAGTCACACCAAGGTACTTTATATTGTTTGGGTCTATTATGAAGGGTGTCGTTTCCCTAATTTCTTTCTCGGCTTGTTTCTCTTTTGTGTAGAGGAAAGCTACTGATTTATTTGTGTTAATTTTATACCCAGCCACTTTGCTGAACTTGTTTATCAGCTTTAGTAGTTCTCTGGTGGAACTTTTGGGATCACTTAAATATACTATCATATCATCTGCAAATAGTGATATTTTGACTTCTTCTTCACCAATCTGTATCCGCTTGGTCTCCTTTTGTTGTCTGATTGCTCTGGATAGAACTTCAAGAACTATATTGAATAAATAGGGAGAGAGTGGGCAGCCTTGTCTAGTCCCTGATTTTAGTGGGATTGTTCAAGTTTCTCTCCATTTAGTTTAATGTTAGCAACTGGTTTGCTGTATATGGCTTTTTACTATGTTTAGGTATGGGGACTTGAATTCCTGTTCTTTCCAGGACTTTTATCATGAAGGGGTGTTGAATTTTGTCAAATGCTTTCTCAGCATCTAATGAAATGATCATGTGGTTTTGTTCTTTCAGTTTGTTTATATAATGGATCACGTTGATGGTTTTCCATATATTAAACCATCCCTGCATGCCTGGGATGAAGCCTACTTGATCATGGTGGATGATTATTTTGATGTGCTCTTGGATTCGGTTTGCCAGAATTTTATTGAGTATTTTTGCGCTGATATTCATAAGGGAAATTGGTCTGAAGTTCTCTTTCTTTGTTGGGTCTTTGTGGTTTAGGTATAAGAGTAATTGTGGCTTCATAGAAGGAATTCGGTAGTGCTCCATCTGGTTCAATTTTGTGGAATAGTTTGGATAGTATTGGTATGAGGTCTTCTATGAAGGTCTGATAGAATTCTGCAGTAAACCCGTCTGGACCTGGGCTCCTTTTGGTTGGGAGACCTTTAATGACTGCTTCTATTTCCTTAGGAGTTATGGGGTTGTTTAACTGGTTTATATGTTCCTGATTTAACTTTGGTACCTGGTATCTGTCTAGGAAATTGTCCATTTCCTGCAGATTTTAAAGTTTTGTTGAATATAGGCTTTTATAGTAAGATCTGATGATTTTTTGAATTTCCTCTGAATCTGTAGTTATGTCTCCCTTTTCATTTCTGATTTTGTTAATTTGGAAACACTCTCTGTGTCCTCTCATTAGTCTGACTAAGGGTTTATCTATCTTCCTGATTTTCTCAAAGACCCAACTTTTGGTTCTGTTGATTCTTTCTATGGTCCTTTTTGTTTCTACTTGGTTGATTTCAGCTCTGAGTTTGATTATTTCCTACCTTCTACTCCTCCTGGTTGTATTTGCTTCTTTTTGTTCTAGAGCTTTTAGGTGTGCTGTCAAGCTGGTGACATATGCTCTCTCCTGCTTCTTTCTGCAGGCACTCAGAGCTGTGAGTTTTCCTCTTAGTACAGCTTTCATTGTGTCCCATAAGTGTGGGTATATTCTAACTTCATTTTCATTAAATTCTAAAAGTCTTTAATTTCTTTCTTTATTTCTTCCTTGACCAGGTTATCATTGAGTAGAGCATTGTTCAACTTCCATGTATATGTATGTGCGTTCTTCCCTATATGTTATTGAAGACTACCTTTAGGCCGTGGTGGTCTGATAGCAGGCATGGGATTATTTCTATCTTTCTGTACCTGTTGAGGCCTGTTTTTTGACCAATTATATGGTCAATTTTGGAGAAAGTACCATGAGGAGCTGAGAAGAATCCTTTTTCTTTATGATAGAATATTCTATAAATATCTGTTGAGTCCATTTGGTTTATGACTTCTCTTAGTCTGTCTACATCTCTGTTTAATTTCTGTTTCCATGATCTGTCCATTGATGAGAGTGGGGTGTTGAAATCTCCTACTATTATTGTCTGAGGTGCAATGTGTGTTTTGAGCTTTAGTAAGGTTTCTTTTACGTATGTAGGTGCCCTTGTATTTGGGGCATAGATATTTAGGATTGAGAGTTCATCTTGGTGGATTTTTCCTTTGATGAATATGAAGTGTCCTTCCCTATCTTTTTTGATGACTTTTAGTTGGAAATTGATTTTATTTGATATTAGAATGGCTACTCCAGCTTGCTTCTTCCGACCATTTGCTTGGAAAGTTGTTTCCCAGCCTTTCACTCTGAGGTAGTGTCTGTCTTTGTCTCTGAGGTGTGTTTCCTGTAGGCAGCAGAATGCAGGGTCCTCGTTGCGTATCCAGTTTGCTAATCTATGTCTTTTTATTGGGGAGTTGAGACCATTGATGTTGAGAGATATTAAAATAGTGATTATTGCTTCCTGTTATATTCATATTTGGATGTGAGGTTATGTTTGTGCTTTTCTTCTCTTTGTTTTGTTGCCGAGAAGATTAGTTTTTTGCTTTTTCTAGGATGTAGCTTGCCTCCTTATGTTGGGCTTTACCATTTATTATCCTTTGTAGTGCTGGATTTGTAGAAAGATATTGTGTAAATTTGGTTTTGTCATGGAATGTCTTGGTTTCTCCATCTATGTTAATTGAGAGTTTTGCAGGGTATAGTAACCTGGGCTGGCATCTGTGTTCTGTTAGGGTCTGTATGACATCTGTCCAGGATCTTCCGGCTTTCATAGTCTCTGGCGAAAGTCTGGTGTGATTCTGATAGGTTTGCCTTTATATGTTTCTTGACCTTTTTCCCTTACTGCTTTTAATATTCTTTCTTTATTTTGTGCATTTGGTGTTTTGACTATTATGTGACAGGAGGAGTTTCTTTTCTGGTCCAATCTATTTGGAGTTCTGTAGGCTTCTTGTATGCTTATGGGTATCTCTTTCTTTAGGTTAGGGAAGTTTTCTTCTATGATTTTGTTGAAGATATGTACTGGTCCTTTGAGCTGGGAGTCTTCACTCTCTTCTATACCTATTATCCTTAGGTTTGATCTTCTCATTGAGTCCTGGATTTCCTGTATGTTTTGGACCAGTAGCTTTTTCTGCTTTACATTATCTTTGACTGTTGAGTAGATGATTTCTATGGAATCTTCTGCTCCTGAGATTCTCTCTTCTATCTCTTGTATTCTGTTGGTGATGCTTATATCTATGGCTTCTTGTCTCTTCCTTTGGTTTTCTATATCCAGGGTTGTTTCCATGTGTTCTTTCTTGATTGCTTCTATTTTCATTTTTAATTCCTTCAATTGTTTGATTGTGTTTTCCTGGAATTCTTTCAGGGATTTTTGTGATTCCTCTCTATAGGCTTCTACTTGTTTATTTATGTTTTCCTGGAATTCTTTCAGGGATTTTTGTGATTCCTCTCTGTAGGCTTCTACGTGTTTATTTATGTTTTCCTGTGTTTCTCTAGTTCTTCATGTCTTTCTTGAAGTCCTCCAGCATCATGATCAAATATGATTTTGAAACTAGATCTTGCTTTTCTGGTGTGTTTGGATATTCCCTGTTTGCTTTGGTGGGAGAATTGGGCTCCGATGGTGCCAGGTAGTCTTGGTTTCTGTTGCTTGGGTTCCTGCGCTTGCCTCTCGCCATCAGATTATCTCTAGTGTTACTCTGTTCTGCTATTTCTGACACTGGCTAGACTGTCCTATAAGCCTGTGTGTCAGGAGTGCTAGACCTGTTTTCCTGTTTTCTTTCAGCCAGTTATGGGGACAGAGTGTTCTGCTTTTGGGTGTGTAGTTTTTCCTATCTACAAGTCTTCAGCTGTTCCTGTGGGCCTGTGTCTTGAGTTCACCAGGCAGGTCGCTTGCAGCAGTAAAGTTGGTCTTACCTGTGGTCCCGAGGCTCAAGTTTGCTCGTGGGGTGCTGCCTACAAGCTCTCCAAGGTGGCAGCAACCAGGAAGATCTGTGCCACCCTTTCCGTGAGCTTCCGTGCACCAGGGTTCCAGATGGCGTTTGGTGTTTTCCTCTGGAGTCAGAGATGTGGGCCGAGTGTAGACTCTTCTGGTTTCCCAGGCATGTCTGCCTCTCTCAAGATTTAGCTCTCCCTCCCACGGGATTTCGGTACAGAGAACTGTTTATCCGGTAGGTCCCTTCAGGTTCTGGCGGCGTCTCAGACGCAGTGGATTTTCTGCTCTTGTGCCCTTATCCAAGGGAACTCAGAGGCCGTATACAGTTTCCTCTTGGGCCAGGGATGTGGGCAGGGGTGGGCAGTGTTGGTGGTCTCTTCTGCTCTGGCTCTGCCCCAAGTCTTTTATTATGAGCCAGGCTCTACCTGGCTGTTGCTAGGTAACTGTTGGGCGGAGCCCAGCAGATGTGCTAACAATGACTAACAGTGTGAATGTGGAACCTGAAGAGGCTACTTCCTGTAGTCAAGCAGGACTCCCAGTAGGAGGGATAAGGACACACACAAAACTTTAGACCCCAAAATTGTCCTGTCTAAAAGAAATGCAGGGATGAAGGAAAGAATGAAGGAAAGGCCAACCGACCAACAACAGGCCCAACTCAAAACCCATTCCACGGATAAAGCACCAATTTCTGACAGACACTATTAATGTTATGCTTGCAGACAGGAGCCCAGCATAGCCGTCCTCTGAGAGGTTCTACCCAGCAGCAGACTGGGACAGGTGCAGATACCCACAGCATTGGACAGAGGTCGGAAGTGCCGTGATAGTTCTTGAACAGTTGGTGGAATGAATGAAGGCCCTGAAGGAAAAGGGAACCCCAGAGGAAGGCCAACAAAGTCAACTAACCTGGACTTCTGAAAGCTCTCAGAGACTAAGTTACCCATCAGAGAACATACCCAGGGTGGAACGAGGTCCCAAGCACATATGTAGCAGATATGCAGCATGTCTTATGCCTGCTTTGTTTGGCTTCAGTGGGAAAGGAAGCGCCTAATCTGGCAGAGACTTGATGTGCCAGGATAAGGGGATATGGTGGGGCATCCTCTCAGAAGAGAAGGCAAGGGGGGATTTGGAGGGACTCTGTAAGGGCAGTACCAGGAAGGGACACAGCGTTTTGGGATCTAAATAAACAAATAAGGAAAGAAAGGGGTCAGGTTTCCCAGTGATATCAACCGAACATGGTATATCATATTGTAAAATAACTAGACACAACCCCTCATATTAAGGTGTGACAAAGAGACAAGGTGGGACAAGGGTCCTAAGAGTAGGTGGAAGAGTTAGAGACACACCCCCTCTCCAAATGTTTGAGTCCCACAAGAACACCCAGCTGTATAAACAGAACATATATGCAGAGACCCAGCTCAGATCCAAAAGGATCCGTGATTGTAACTTCCGTCTCTGTGATCTTCCTAGGGCCCTGCTTAATTGATTCCGGGGGCTGTGTTCTCCTGGTGTCCTCCACCATGAAGCATTTTCTTAATTGCTAATTGATGAAGGGAGGGTCCAGCCCGGTGAGAGGGTGCCATACTTTAGCAGGTGGGTCTGGGTTATGTAAAAATAGTAACTAAATAGGAGCCTGGAAGAAAGCCAGTAAGAAGCGTTCCTCCAAGGGCTCTCCTTCGACACCTGCCTTGAGGTTCCTGCCCTGACTTTCCTCAGAAGTATAAAATGAAATAAGCCCCGTCCTCCCACAAGTTTCTTTTTGATCATGGTGTTCATCACAGCAACACAAAACAAACTAGGGTAATATTCATTGTATATACTGATGGGCTTTACAAAGACATTTCCATAAAAGTATACCATGTGCTTTGACCATAGTGAATATTTTAGGCTGGAAAGAACTGAGGATCTACAAATGTGAGAACGCCCATCTCTTCCTGGCCCCTTTCTCTTGGAGCAGTCAATCAGAAATCAAATCACCTTGCTTTTTTTTTTTTCTTTCTGAATCTGGCCATGAAACCTCCTTGAAGATTCTCTTGTGCCAGAAGCCCTGGGAAGACAGAGAGCTACAAGAATGCCAATAAGCCAACCTTGCCAATTTCTAGCTAGCTTTTTACCACACATCACATACCTCTTTCTGTCCTATAAGAGTTTGCCACAGCTATTCACTTCTTCAAACATCACATAAAATAGACAATTTTCCTTGCTGAAGACTCATAGGTCATGTAAAATGTAATAAAGGAAGCTGTGTGTGTTTTTCTCCTGTTATTTGGCCAATGACCCCTATAGGTGTTTCCTCACCTACAGCAATAAACTAATTCTGGAGTATTGAAGCTGGCCGTTTAACTTATCTTTGATATGAAACCAAGTTATTGCCTTGATCAATATTGGGATTTTTTTTCTGTTACAGGGTAATATTCTATCAGATACAGATTTTGCTCATCACACATTGAAGGATGTTTATATTTTTGATTTTAACCGATTATGAATATTGTTACAAACATAAAAGAATAGCCTTTAAATAATTATATGTATTTTGGTCACTTTTGCTTCCATTTTCCTCTCATTCCCCTCCCACTGAACTCTTGCCCTGCTTATTTCTTGTCTCTCTTGTTTGTTCTCTCTCTCTCTCTCTCTCTCTCTCTCTCTCTCTCTCTCTCTCTCTCTCTCTGACTCCCGGAGTTTGATTAAGGATACCTATAGGAGCATGGATGGGGTTATATTTATTGAAGTGTGGGCAATTTAACAATGGCTATATCACTGAAGAAAATGTCTCCCTGCTTCTTAGAAACTAACAATTGCTCAACAATTGTTCAAAAAGAATGGAGGCACATAAGACCCCCTCTCCTATACATGACAAGATGGTGATGGGTCTTTTATTGGCCCTTTAACCACAGATCCTTGTGAGTTCATGAGTGCAAAGGCCATTTGATGTTCAGAAGACAGGATTTCATAGTATTTCATGTGAAGACTTTTCATATATTATTTTTCTGTCTCCATCTTAATTTTATACTTTAAGTTATTTACTTATTGTCTATATTTAAGTAAACAGTTACATTTATAACGCAACTTCTACACCTATTCAGAGAACATTGTAGAAGAGAGGATGTAAGAGCTAGAGGACTAGTGTATCCACTGTGAGATTCTGTGTCCTGGAAATTACAAAAATCCTTTACTCATAATACCTCAAAAATATTACTCATGATACATTTAACTTCTGGGAGGTACCCAAGAGCTAGACATAGACTATATTGTTTGAGTAGTCTTTTGGACTCCCCTTGCCAATAACAACCCGGGTATTGGGGTGTTTGTTAGTAGTCTGTTGTTTTGGGGATAGCATCACATAAAGTGGTTTAATTTCATTTCAACTGTAGAACAATACAGAAGGAGAGGGAGAGAGGAGAAAAGAGCCACCAAAGGCACTTAAGAATGGCACAAGGAATAATTATTTTATATTTACCTAAATCACACACAATACTTATAAATGTATGCATGCACACACATATTGTTTATTGTTTTTATTAAGTAATATTTCATTCTGCAAATAAGAAATTATTTATTTCTCTATTGATTGAAAACTAGGATGTTTCCAATTGGAACTAATGTAAAGAAATTTCTTTGAATAAGCATATACAAGTCTTTTGACATATATATACATATATATATATACATATATATATACATATATATATATACATATATATATATACATATATATATATATATATATATGTTGTCATTCATCTTGGATAAAATCCCAATATTTCAATTTCTGGATCACAAGATAGTTACAGGTACAATATTATAAGAAAATATCCATCCCACTTTTCCAGTATCAAGCAATACTTCTATTGTCCAACATGCCTTAGGAATCTCTGACTCATCAATTAGAAGTGTTCTTTATTCTGGAAATTGTGGAGGTGGCATGATTTCCACCCCCTTCCTGGATCAGAATTGATTTAGGAATATATGTGACTCTTTAGCAGCTCTGCTTGCACAGCTGTCAGCTCTGGTCAGAGGGAGGTGGGAGGTTTAATTATAATGCTTCTGACAGTTCTGAGCAGAGAACCCAGTGACTACTGCAGCAACAGCTGAGCTCAGCCTGAAGCTGCCATGTGGAAGGCCCACCTCACAGTTATTTGACTCCTCTCCTAGAAGCTTGCTTAATGGACCGAGAGTTTCCTGTTTCCACATGCTCAGCCCTGTTCAGATGCAGGTGGCAGGCACACTCCAGCTTAAGAGGCCTGACATCACTTTCTTCAGCTTACCATAGTGTTAGTTGCCAGCTCATGCTATGTGCAGTGAGACCACTGCCTAGGGGAACTCACAGCACAACCCATATTTTAGAGTTCCTTTCTTTGAATATACAGCTTCTGGTTGCCTTTTCCAAGGTCCCTCTGCGATCCATTAATGTAACTGACTTACTTCCCACATGACTGATTAGAAAAGAAAGCACTCCAAGCGAACACGGCTCTTGGCTCTCTCCTTCCATACATATTCTGTATATCCTTTTGTACTATTTGAGCTGTGAACATTTTTTAACACTTTCTTTTCCTTTATTATTTTCAGAGGAATTCTGTATTGCAAGTTGGCCTTTAGCCAAGGCTGGCCTTATCCTTGTAGAAACCCCCTGCTTCTACCTCCTGACGATTAGAACTGTAGTTGTGCCTACCATGCCTACCCTCTTAGCTGCACCTGTTTTGTGGAAGTGACTATTTTCTACTCTGTATTGGCATCTGATGTGATTTTCCTCATAAAGTATTTAAGATCATGAATATAAGGAAGAATTTAATGCAAAAGAACACTGTAAATTTCAAAGGAAATGAAAGACAAGGATAGGATATAAAATGGGTTCAGCAATACTATTTTTACACACACTTATTATAAATTCTCCTAATAAATATGACAACCATATAGGAAGAGTTGTGCTTGATTCATTTTTATATTTTTCCCAAGATATATACTACTTTCTTTTTTTTTTTTTTATAAAAAGAAGCTTTACTGAGATCTAATTAGCACACTATAAAAATCACCCATTTAAGAATAAAGTTCAGAACTCCAGCTCTATGGTGTCTGATACCCTCTCCTGGCACCCACAGGAGCCCACACAGACATGGCAGACACAGAGACACATGTTCCTAAATGAATGTAAAATGAATCGTAAAAAAACAAAAGAATAAAGTTCAGTACTAGACTTATACAATTATGGTCACAAAACAGCTATATTCTTCAAAGAAGCCCAGTATCACTTAGGAAATACATTCATTTTTTCTTTGTTTCTTGGATACTTTTTATTTAACTTTCCCAGTTTTCCATCCATAAGCCCCCTATATCTTCACCCCTCCCCTTCTTATGAGAGGGTGTTCCCCCTCCCCAACCAGCCCTTCCTGACATTTGCCATGACATTTGCCTACACTGTGGGGGGGGGTCCACCTTTTCCTTCCATTGGTGCTCAACAAGGCCATTCTCTGCTACATATACAGTTTTAGCCATGGGTCTGTCCAAGTGTACTCTTTGGATGGTGGTTTACTCCCTGGGAGCTCTGGTTGGTTGGTATTGTTGTTCTTATTGGGTTGCAAGCCCCTTCAACTCCTTCAATCCTTTCTCTAATTCCTCCAATGGGACCATGTTCTCAGTTCAATGCCTGGCTGTGAGAAGTCGCCTGTAATTCAGTGTCATGCTTTGGCAGAGCCTCTCAGGAGACAGCTATATCAGACTCCTGTCAGCATGCACTTCTTGGCATCAGCAATATTGTCTGGGTTTGGTGGCTGTATGTATATGGGCTAGATCTCCAGGTGAGGCAGGCTCTAACTGGCCATTCCTTCAGTCTGTGCTCCAAATTTTGTCTTTATTTCCTCCCTATGAATATTTTTATTCCCCCTTCTAAGAAGGACTGAAACATCCACACTATGTTTGTCCTTCTTCTTGAATCTCCTGTGGTTTGTGGAATTCCAAGCTTTTGGGCTAATATCCATTTATCAACGAGTGCATACCAAGTGTGTTTTTCTGTGATTGGGTTACCTTACTCAGGATGATAATTTCTTGTTCCATCCATTTGCCTATGAATTTCATGAAGTCGTTGTTTTTAATAGCTGAGTAGTATGCCATTGTGTAGATGTACCACGTTTTCTGTATCCATTTGTCTGTTGAAGGGCATCTGGGTTCTTTCCAGATTCCGGCTATTATAAATAAGGCTGTTGTGAACATAGTAGAGCATTTGTCCTTGTTACATGTTATACGCTGTAAAATAATTAGTCTATCAAGGAAGACCAGAGAGATGACTCAAGGTATACTTGTCAATCCCTGAAACCCACGTAGAGGTAGGAGAGAATCACCTGAAATGTTGTCCCAAAAGTGCATGTCCTGTATACATCCTCTGTGACACAGGGGCCACCTCCATCATACACATGTTCACATGCACACACAGCTAATGACAAATGCATTAAATAAAGTTTACTAGCAAATTAACAACAATAATAAACCATATATTAAACTGGAATGATTATATCAAAGAATGCAATAAAAGCATTTAATAAAATTCATGACATACTGATGAATTTTAAAAGAAAATTGTAGAGATAAAGAGAGCTTGCTTCACTTCATAGGTAAACTGTATAATAAAATATGCTTATTGCTAACATTGTGTCTAGGCAGTACCGATTCACTGTTCTCCAGCTAACATTGGAAAAGAGTTAAGGCCATGCTACTCACTACTATACTGGAGGTTTCAACCAGTGTAATGATGCAAGAAAGAGAAATAAAGGCAATTAAAGTTGAAAATGTGAGAGAACTCACTGCCCAGACAGGTGGGCATGCCTGAGACTGCAGAGTGGGAGAGACCGCTAGTACTGCCCACCACTGCCCACATCCCTGGCCTAAGAGGAAACTGTATGGGGCTTTTGGGAACAGGAAGATAGGGGCACTCAAGCGGCAGGTCCCGTGCTGTCCAGACAATGCCTGGATCTGAAGGGATACAGTCAAAAGCTCCCTGCACCCAAATCCTGTGGGAGGGAGAGCTAAACCTTCAGAGGGGCAGACACACCTGGGAAGCCAGAAGAGACTACACACTTCTCACATTTCTGACTCCAGAGGAAAACACCTAATGCCATCTGGGACCCGTGTGCACAGGGGCCCGGGGGGGGGGAAGGCGGGGCCGGCCCTTCTGGTTGCTGGCCTCACAGAGAGCTCAAACTCAGCCCCCCAGGAGCAACTTCAGCCCCAGGACCAGAGGTAAGACCAACTTTTCTGCTCCAAGTGACCTGCCTGGTGGACTCAGGATACATGCCCACAGGAACACCTGAAGATCAGTAGACAGGAACGACTACACGCCTGAAAGCAGAATGCTCTGTCCCCATAACTGGCTGAAAGAGAACAGGAAAAAAGGTCTACAACACTCCTGACACACAGGCCTATAGGACTGTCTAACCACTGTCAGAAATAGCAGAACAAGGTAACACCAGAGACAACGTGATGGCAAGAGGCAAGCGCAGGAACCCAAGCAACAGAAACCAAGACTACATGGCATCAGTGGAGCCCAATTCTCCCATCAAAGCAAACACTGAATATCCAAACAAACCAGTAAAGCAAGATCTAGGTTTAAAATCACATTTGATCATGATGAGGGAAGCCTACAAGAAAGACATAAAGAAATCCCTTAGAGAAATGAAGGAAAACAGAAATAAACAAGCAGAAGCCTATAGAGAGGAAACACAAAAATCCATGAAAGAATTACAGGAAAATACAAACAAACAGGTGAAGGAATTAAAAATGGAAATAGAAGCAATAAAGAAAGCACAAAGGAAGACAACCCTGGATATAGAAAAGCAAAGGAAGAGACAAGGAGCTGTAGATACAAGCATCACCAACAGAATGCAAGAGATAGAAGAGAGAATCTCAGGAGCGGAAGATTCCATAGAAATCATCAACAAAACTGTCAAAGATAATGTAAAACAGAAAAGCTACTGGTCCAAAACATACAGGAAATCCAGGACTCAATGAAAAGATCAAACCTAAGGATAATAGGTATAGAAGAGAGTGAAGACTCCCAGCTCAAAGGACCAGTAAATATCTTCAACAAAATCATAGAAGAAAACTTCTCTAACCTAAAGAAAGAGATGCC
>NC_046172.1:100843127-100925478 GCF_011064425.1 Rattus rattus
AAAAAAAAAAAAAAAAGAGGCAAGCACAGGAACCCAAGCAACAGAAACCAAAACTACGACGGAATCATCAGAGCCAAAATTCTCCCACCAAAAGCAAACACTGAATATCCAAACACACCAAAAAGCAAGATCTAGATTTAAATCACATTTTATCATGATGATGGAGGACTTTAAGAAAGGTCATGAATAACTCCCTTAAGGAAATACAGGACAACACAAGTAAATAACTAGAAGCCCTTAAGAGGAAACACAAAAATCCCTTAAAAAGAACTACTGGGGGAAGCAAAACAGGAAAATGAAACAAAACCATCCAGGAAATAAAAATTGAAATAAAACGTAAAAAGAAAAACAAGGAGACAACCTGGAAATAGAAAACCTAGGAAGAGAGATCAGGGGAGTCACAGTTAGAGCATCCTGGAATGAATACAAAGAATAGAAGAGAATGGCAAGAGTAGAAGATTCCATAGAAATCATAGACACAACTGTCCGAATATAATGTAAAACAAGAAAAAGCTACTAGCCCAAAACATACCTGAAATCAAATTCTTGGGAAAGATCAAACCTAAGGATTATAGGTGAAGAGTGAAGACTCCCAACTCAAAAGGACCAGTACATATCTTCAACAAAATCATAGAAGAAAAGCTTCCCTAACTTAAAAAAAGATGCCCATAAACATACAAAACCTACAGAACTCCCAAATAGATTGGACCAGAAAAAACTCCTCCATCCACATAATAAGTCAAAACACCAAATGCACAAAACAAAAAAAGAATATTAAAAAAAAGTCAAAGTGACATATAAAAACAGACCTATAAAGATCCTGAACTTCTCACTTGAGACTACAGAAATAGAAGATCCTGGACAGATGTTGACCCTAAGGAGAACACAAATACACCATTGGTTACTGTATCCTGCAAAACTCTCCAATTAACATAGATGGAAAAACAAAGATATTCCATGACAAATAATTTACACAATATCTTTCTACAAATTCAAGTCCTACAAAAGGCCAATAAATGGTAAAGCCCAACACAAGGAAGCAAAGCTACACCCTAAACAAAGCAAGAAACTAATCATTTTGCAACAAAACAAAGACAAAAAGCACAAACATAATCTCAAATCAAACACAAATATAACAGGAAGCAACAATCACTATTCCTTAGTATCTCTCAACATCAATGCCTCAATTCCCCAATAAAAAGACACAGATTAAAAACTGGATACATAATGAGGACCCAACATTGTGTGTGTGTGTGTGTGTGTGTGTGTGTGTGTGTGTGTGTGTGTGTGTGTGTGTGTGTGTGTGTGTGTTTTTTTGAAGGACTTCAATGGAACAGAAGTTTTTTTTTACAGAAGCTTACAAAGACACTGATCAAAGTCCTAGAAGATTCAGTGCCTGGCAGATGGATCCATAACTTTGAATTAATGCTATTTTTTGCTACATCTAGGCCCATTTTTTTTACTTTTTTGTGGTTTACCACCTCCAATCTTTTATTCTCATCTTTATTAAATGGGTATTTCTTGTTAACATTGCAAATGTTATTCCTTTTCCCAGTTTCCAGGCCAACATCCCCCTAACCTCTCCCCCTCCCCTTTTACGTGGGAGTTCTCCTCCCAATCCTCCCCCCATTACCACTCTCCCCCCAAAAATCTTGTTCACTGGAGGTCCAGTCTTGGCAGGGCCAAGGACTTCCCCTTACCCCAGTGCCCGTTACTAGGCTATTCATTGCTACCTATGAATTTGGAGCCCAGGGTCAGCCCATGGGTAGCAGCTTAGTCCCAGAAAGCTCTGGTTCGTTGGCATTGTTGTTCATATGGGGTCTCAAGCCCCTTCAGCTCTTTCAGTCATTTCTCTGATTCCTTCAACAGGAGTCTCATTCTCACTTCAGTGGTTTGCTGCTGGCATTCAGCTATGTATTTGCCATATTCTGGCTGTGTCTCTCAGGAGAGATAAACATCTGGTTCCTGTCAGCCTGCACCTCTTAGCTTCATCCATCTTATCTAGTTTGGTGGCTGTATATGTATAAGCCACATATGGGGCGGGCTCTCAATGGGTGTTCCTTCAGTCTCTGTTCTAAATTTTACCTCCCTATGCCCTGCTAAGGGTATTCTTGTTCTCCTTTTAAAGAAGGAGTGAAGCAAGCATCCACATTTTCATCATCCTTCTTGAGTTTCATGTGTTCTGTGCATCTTGGGTAATTTGATCATATGGGCTAATATCAACTTATCAATGAGTGCATACCATGTATGTTTTTCTGTGATTGGGTTACCTCACTCAGGATGATATTTTCCAGTTCCATCCATTTGCCTATGAATTTCATAAAGTCATTGTTCTTGATAGCTGAGTAGAATTCCATTGTGTAGATGTCCCATATTTTCTGTATGCATTCCTCTGTTGAAAGGCATCTGGGTTCTTTCCAGCTTCTGGCTATTATAAATAAGGCTGCTATGAACATAGTGGAGCACGTGTCTTTTTTATAAGTTGGGGCATCTTTTGGGTATATGCCCAAGAGAGGTATATCTGGGTCCTCGGGTAATTCAATGTCCAGTTTTCTGAGGAACCTCCAGTCTGATTTTCAGAATGGTTGTACCAGTCTGCAATCCCACCAACAATGGAGGAGTGTTCCTCTTTCTCCACATCCTTGACAGCATCTGCTGTCACCTGAGTTTGTGATCTTAGCCATTCTCACTGGTGTGAGGTGAAATCTCAGGGTTGTTTTGATTTGCATTTCCCTTATGACTAAAGATGTAAAACATTTCTTTAGCTATTTCTCAGCTATTCGGTATTCCTCAGCTGTAAATTCTTTGTTTAGCTCTGAACCCCATTTTAATAGGGTTATTTGTCTCCCTGAAGTCAAACTTCTTGAGTTCTTTGTATATTTTAGATATTAGCCCTCTATCAGTTGTAGGATTGGTGAAGATCTTTTCCCAATCTGTTGGTTGCCATTTTGTCCTAACAACAGTGTCCTTTGCCTTACGAAGCTTTGTAGTTTTATGAGATCCCATTTGTCGATTTTTGACCTTAGAGCATAAGTCATTGGTGTTTTGTTCAGGAAATTTTCTCCAGTGCCCAAGTGTTCCAGATGCTTCCCCACCTTTTCTTCTATTAGTGTGAATGTAACTTGTTTGATATGGAAGTCCTTGATCCACATGGACTTAAGCTTTGTACAGGGTGATAAACATGAATCGATCTGCATTTTTCTACATGCTGACCTCCAGTTGAACCAGCACCATTTGCTGAAAATGCTATCTTTTTTCCATTGGATGATTTTGGCTCCTTTGTCAAAAATCAAATGACCATGACCATAGGTGTGTGGGTTCATTTCTGGGTCTTCAATTCTATTCCACTGGTCTATCTCACTGTCTCTGTACCAATACCATACAGTTTTTATCACTACTGCTCTGTAATACTGCTTGAGTTCAGGGATAGTGATTTCCGTGGAAGTCCTTTTATTGTTGAGGATAGTTTTAGCTATCCTAGGCTTTTTGTTATTCCAGATGAATTTGCAAATTGTTCTGTCTAACTCAATGAAGAATTGGGTTGGAGGGGTTGGGGATTTAGCTTAGTGGTAGAGCACATGCCTAGCAAGCACAAGGCCCTGGGTTTGGTCCCCAGCTCCCCAAAAAAAAGAAAAAAGAAAGAAAGAAGAAAGAAAGAAAGAAAGAAAGAAAGAAAGAAAGAAAGAAAGAAAGAAAGAAAGAAAGAAAGAAAGAAAGAAAGAAAGAAGATTATTGGGTTGGAATTTTGATGGGGATGTAGATCCTTTTTGGTAAAATGGTCATTTTTACTATATTAATCCTGCCAATCCATGAGCATGGGAGATCTTTCCATCTTCTGAAATCCTCTTTGATTTCTTTCTTGAAAGGCTTGATGTTCTTATCATACAGATCTTTCACTTGCTTGGTCAAAGTCACACCGAGGTATTTTATATTATTCAGGACTATTATGAAGGGTGTCGTTTCCCTAATTTCTTTCTCGGCTTGTTTCTCTTTTGTGTAGAGGAAGGCTACTGATTTATTTGAGTTAATTTTATACCAAGCCACTTTGCTGACGTTGTTTATCAGGTTCTCTGGGGGAACTTTTGGGATCACTTAAATATACTATCATATCATCTGCAAATAGTGATATTTTGACTTCTTTTCCCGATCTGTATCCCCTTGACCTCCTTTTGTTGTCTGATTGCTCTGGCTAGAACTTCAAGAACTATATTGAATAAGTAGGGAGAGAGTGGGCAGCCTTGTCTAGTCCCTGATTTTAGTGGGATTGCTTCAAGTTTCTCTCCATTTAGTTTAATATTAGCTACTGGTTTGCTATGTATGGCTTTTACTCTGTTTAGGTATGCGCCTTGAATTCCTGATCTTTCCAGGACTTTTATCATGAAGGGGAGTTGAATTTTGTCAAATGCTTTCTCAGCATCTAATGAAATGATCATGTGGTTTTTATCTTTCAATTTGTTTATATAGTGGATTACATTGATGGTTTTCCATATATTAAACCATCCCTGCATCCCTGGAATGAAGCCTACTTGATCATGATGGATGATCATTTTGATGTGCTCTCGGATTCGGTTACCAAGAATTTTATTGAGTATCATTGTGTCGATATTCATAAGGGAAATTGGTCTGAAGTTCTCTTTCTTCCTTGAGTCTTTGTGTGGTTTAGGTATAAGAGTATTTGTGGCTTCATAGAAGGAATTCGGTAGTGCTCCATCTGTTTCAATTTCGTGGAATAGTTTGGATAATATTGGTACGAGGTCTTCTATGAAGGTCTCATAGAATTCTGCACTGAACCCATCTGGTCCTGAGCTCTTTTTGGTTGGGAGACCTTTAATGACTGCTTCTATTTCGTTAGGAGTTATGGTGTTGTTTAAATGGTTTATCTGTTCCTGATTTAACTTTGATACCTGGTATCTGTCTAGGAGATTGTCCATTTCCTGCAGATTTTCAAGTTTTCTTGAATATACACGTTTGTCATAGGAGCTGACGATTTTTTGAATTTCCCCTGATTCTGTAGTTATGTCTCCCTTTTCATTTCTGGTTTTGTTAATTTGGACACACTCTCTGTGTCCTCTCGTTAGTCTGGCTAAAGGTTTATCTATCTTGTTGATTTTCTCAAAGAACCAACTTTTGGTTCTGTTGATTCTTTCTATGGTCCTTTTTGTTTCTACTTGGTTGATTTCAGCTCTGAGTTGATTATTTCCTGCCTTCTACTCCTCCTGTGTATGTTTGCTTCTTTTTGTTCCAGAGCTTTTAGGTGTGCTGTCAAGCTGCTGGTATATGCTCTCTCCTGTTTCTTTCTGCAGGCACTCAGAGCTATGAGTTTTCCTCTTAGCACAGCTTTCATTGTGTCTCATAAGTTTGGGTATGTTGTACCTTCATTTTCATTAAATTCTAAGAAGTCTTTATTTCTTTCTTTATTTCTTCCTTGGCCAGGTTATCATTGAGGAGAGCATCTTCCCTGTATATGTGGACATTCTTTCCTTACTGTTTTTGAAGACCAGGTTTAGCCCGGGGTCTGATAGGACGCATGGCATTATTTCTATCTTTCTGTATCTGTTGAGGCCTGTTTTATGACTGATTATATGGTCAATTTTGGAGAAAGTACCATGAGGTGGTAAGAAGAAGGTATATCCTTTTGTTTTAGGATAGAATGTTCTATAAATATCTGTTATGTCCATTTGGTTAATGACTTCTCTTAGTCTGTCTATGTCTCTGTTTAATTTCTGTTTCCATGATCTGTCCATTCATGAGAGTGGGGTGTTGAAATTTCCTACTATTATCCTGTGAGGTACAATGTGGGCTTTGAGCTTTAGTAAGGTTTCTTTTATGTGTGTAGCTGCCCTTGTATTTGGAGAATAGATATTTAGAATTGAGAGTTCATCTTCATGGATTTTTCCTTTGATGAATATGAAGTGTCCTTCGTTATCTTCTTTGATGACTTTTGGTTGAAAATCAATTTTATTCGATATTGGAATGGCTATTCCAGCTTGCTTCTTCAGACCATTTGCTTGGAAAGTTGTTTTCTATCCTTTTACTCTGAGATAGTGTCTGTCTTTGTCTCTGAGGTGTGTTTCCTGTAGGCAACAAAATGTTGGGTCCTCATTGCATATCCAGCTTGTTAATCTGTGTCTTTGTATTGGGGAATTGAGGCCATTGATGTTGAGAGATATTAAGGAATAGTGATTTTTGCTTCCTGTTATTTTCGTGTTTGGATGTGAGATTATGTTTGTGCTCGTCTTCTCTTTGTTTTGTTGCAAAATGATTAGTTTCTTTCTTTTTCTTAGGGTGTAGCTTGCCTCCTTGTGTTGGGCTTTACCATTCATTGGCCTTTGTAGGACTGGATTTGTAGAAAGATATTGTGTAAATTTGGTTTTGTCATGGAATATCTTGGTTTCTCCATCTCTGTTAATTGAGAGTTTTGCAGGATACAGTATGCTGGGCTGGCATTTGTGTTCTCTTAGGGTCTGTATGACATCTGTCCAGGATCTTCTGGTTTTCATAGTCTCTGGTGAGGTCTGCTGTAATTCTGATAGGTCTGCCTTTATATGTTACTTGACCTTTTTCCCTTACTGCTTTTAATATTCTTTCTTTATTTTGTGCATTTGGTGTTTTGACTATTCTGTGACGGGAGGAATTTCTTTTCTGGTGAAAGACCCTCAGACAGAGGAGACTCTCGCTCCAGTCCTGAGGACACTCACCACCCCACGAACACACAGGACTCAGTCTTGATGTAAAAACAAGAGGTTTACTTTGGGATACCAATGCATTCGGGCTCGACATGGTCCTCACACAGGAGGGATGTGAAGAGCCTCAAACAACAGAAATATACAGCTTAAATAGTCATTTAAGATGACATGGTTTCATTAGCTCAGCTATTTCGGTGCCAAGGATAACTAGGCAGATGTTTCTCATCCTGGAATTCTTGGGATAAGGCTGTAACCACATCAATGCAGCTATTTCAGTACCAAGGACGTCTGACTTGATATATGTTTTCTTATCCTGGGGTTCCCAGGACAAGGACCAAGGATATCTGTCTTGGCAGGTGTTTCTCTTCTGGAGTTCCCAGGACAAGGCTATAGCTATGTCAGCCTATAGCACAGCTGCATTCAGTACCAAGGACATCTCACTTCTATAGTGGTCAGTCAGCTTCCCAGAGATGTTTCCTGTCTTGTAATTGCCCTGCAGTAAATATGTTCTATACCCTCTGTTCTTATGGTCGGACAGCTTCCTAGAGAGTGGGTGGGAATGTGCTTTCTGTACTTTCTGGTCTATTGTCTAACATCTAGGGGCTAAGCAAGGGCCAGCTTAAAAGATTTTCATTCTTAAGAAATGGCTGCATTAAAAAAAAAAGAAATGGCTGCATTAATATCAAACAGGGATCTTTCACTGGTCCAATCTATTTGGAGTTCTGTAGGCTTCTTGTATGTTTATGGGCATCTCTTTCTTTAGGTTAGAGAAGTTTTCTTCTATGATTTTGTTGAAGATATTTACTGGTCCTTTGAGTTGGGAGTCTTCACTCTCTTTCATACCTATTATCCTTAGGTTTGATCTTCTCATTGAGTCCTGGATTTCCTGTATGTTTTGGACCAGTAGCTTTTTCCTCTTTACATTATCTTTGACAGTTGTGTTGATGATTTCTATGGAATCTTCTGCTCCTGAGATTCTCTCTTCTATCTCTTGCATTCTGTTGGTGATGTTTGTATCTACAGCTTGTTGTCTCTTCTTTTGGTTTTCTATATCCAGGGTTGTCTCCCTTTGTGCTTTCTTGATTGCTTCTATTTCCATTTTTAATTCCTTCACCTGTTTGACTGTGTTTTCCTGGAATTCTTTCAGGGATTTTTGTGATTCCTCTCTATAGGCTTCTGCTTGTTTATTTGTGTTTTCCTGCATTTCTCTAATGGAGTTATTCATTACCTTCTTAAAGTCCTCCATCATCATGATGAAATGTGATTTTAAATCTAGATCTTGCTTTTCTGGTGTGTTTGGATATTCAGTGTTTGCTTTGATGGGGAAATTGGGCTCCAATGTTGCCATGTAGTCTTGGTTTCTGTTGCTTGGGTTCCTGCACTTGCCTCTTGCCATCACGTTGT
Organism: Rattus rattus; assembly: GCF_011064425.1. Classification (NCBI taxonomy): domain Eukaryota; kingdom Metazoa; phylum Chordata; class Mammalia; order Rodentia; family Muridae; genus Rattus; species Rattus rattus. Next base: position 100,851,218 of record NC_046172.1, read on the forward strand.
CTCTGGTGTTACCTTTTTCTGCTATTTCTGATAGTGGTTAGACCGTCCTATAGGCCCGTGTGTCAGGAGTGCTTTAGACCTGTTTTCCTGTTCTCTTTCAGCCAGTTATGGGGACAGAGCATTCTGCTTTCAGGCGTGTAGTCGTTCCTGTCTGCTGATCTTCAGGTGTTCCTGTGGGCATGTATCCTGAGTCCACCAGGCAGGTCACTTGGGCAGAAAAAGTTGGTCTTACCTCTGGTCCTGGGGCTGAAGTTGCTCCCTGGGGGCTGAGTTTGAGCTCTCTGTGAGGGCCAGCAACCAGAAGGGCCGGCCCGCCTTCCCCCGGGCCCCTGTGCACACGGGTCCCAGATGGCATTAGGTGTTTTCCTCTGGAGTCAGAAATGTGAGAAGTGTGTAGTCTCTTCTGGCTTCCCAGGTGTGTCTGCCCCTCTGAAGGTTTAGCTCTCCCTCCCACAGGATTTGGGTGCAGGGGCTTTTGACTGTATCCCTTCAGATCCAGGCATTGTCTGGACAACCGGGACCTGCCGGCAGAGTGCCCCTATCTTCCTGTTCCCAAAAAGCCCCATACAGTTTCCTCTTAGGCCAGGGATGTGGGCAGTGGTGGGCAGTACTAGCGTCTCTCCACTCTGCAGTCTCAGGCATGCCCACCTGTCTGGGCAGTGAGTTCTCTCATTTTCAACTTTAATTGCCTTTATTTCTCTTTCTTGCATCATTACACTGGTTTGAAACCTCCAGTATAGTAGTGAGTAGCATGGCCTTAACTCTTTTCCAATGTTAGCTGGAGAACAGTGAATCGGTACTGCCTAGACACAATGTTAGCAATAAGCATATTTTATTATACAGTTTACCTATGAAGTGAAGCAAGCTCTCTTTATCTCTACAATTTTCTTTTAAAATTCATCAGTATGTCATGAATTTTATTAAATGCTTTTTATTGCATTCTTTGATATAATCATTCCAGTTTAATATATGGTTTATTATTGTTGTTAATTTGCTAGTAAACTTTATTTTTAATGCATTTGTCATTAGCTGTGTGTGCATGTGAACATGTGTATGATGGAGGTGGCCCCTGTGTCACAGAGGATGTATACAGGACATGCACTTTTGGGACAACATTTCAGGTGATTCTCTCCTACCTCTCATTGGGTTTCAGGGATTGACAAGTATACCTTGAGTCATCTCTCTGGTCTTCCTTGATAGACTAATTATTTTACAGCGTATAACATGTAACAGGACAAATGCTCTACTATATTCACAACAGCCTTATTTATAATAGCGGAATCTGGAAAGAACCCAGATGCCCTTCAACAGACAAATGGATACAGAAAACGTGGTACATCTACACAATGGACTATTACTCAGCTATCAAAAACAATGACTTTATGAAATTCGTAGGCAAATGGAAATCAACTAGAAAATATCATCCTGAGTGAGGTAACCCAATCACAGAAAAACACACTTGGTATGCACTCGTTGATAAATGGATATTAGCCCAAAAGCTTGGAATTCCACAAACCACAGGAGATTCAAGAAGAAGGACAAACATAGTGTGGATGTTTCAGTCCTTCTTAGAAGGGGGAATAAAAATATTCATAGGAGGAAATAGGAAGACAAAATTTGGAGCAGAGACTGAAGGAATGGCCATTTAGAGCCTGCCCCACCTGGGGATCTAGCCCATATACGTACAGCCACCAAACCCAGACAATATTGCTGATACCAAGAAGTACATGTTGACAGGAGTCTGATATAGCTATCTCCTGAGAGGCTCTGCCAAAGCATGACACTGAATTACAGGCGAATTCTCACAGCCAGGCATTGAACTAAGAACAGGGACCCCATTGGAGGAATTAGAGAAATGATTGAAGGAGCTGAAGGAGCTTGCAACCCCATAAGAACAACAATGCCAACCAACCAGAGCTCCCAGGGAGTAAACAACCATCCAAAGAGTACACATGGACTGAAACATGGCTCCAGCTGCATATGTAGCAGAGGATGGCCTTGTTGGGCACCAATGGAAGGAGAAGCTGGAGGCACCCCCCCCACAGTGTAGGCAAATGTCAGGGCAAATGTCAGGAAGGGCTGGTTGGAGAGGGGGAACACCCTCTCATAAGAAGGGGAGAGGTGATGATATAGTGGGCTTATGGATGAAAAACTGGGAAAGTTAAATAAGAAGTATCCAAGAAACAAACAAAGAAAAAAATGAATGTATTTGCTAAGTGATACTGGGCTTCTTTGAAGAATATAGTTGTTCTGTGACCATAATTGTGTAAGTCTACTACTGAACTTTATTCTTTTGTTTTTTTACGATTCATTTTACATTCATTTAGGAACATGTGTCTCTGTGTCTGCCATGTCTGTGTGGCCTCCTGTGGGTGCCAGGAGAGGGTATCAGACACCATAGAGCTGGAGTTCTGAACTTAATTCTTAAATGGGTGATTTTTATAGTGTGCTAATTAGATCTCAGTAAAAGCTTCTTTTTTATAAAATAAAAGAAAGTGGTATATATCTTGGGAGAAATATAAAAATGAATCAAGCACAGCTCTTCCTTTATGGCTGTCATATTTATTAGGAGAATTGATAATAAGTGTGTGTAAAAATAGTATTGCTGAACCCATTTCATATCCTATCCTTGTCTTTCATTTCCTTTGAAATTTACAGTGTTCTTTTGCACTAAATTCTTCCTTATATTCATGATTTTAAATACTTTATGAGGAAAACCACATCAGATGCCAATAAAGAGTAGAAATAGTCACTTCCACAAAACAGGTGCAGCTAAGAGGGTAGGCATGGTAGGCACAACTACAGTTCTAATCGTCAGGAGGTAGAAGCAGGGGGTTTCTACAAGGATAAGGCCAGCCTTGGATAAAGGTCAACCTGCAATACAGAATTCCTCTGAAAATAGTAAAGGAAAAGAAAGTGTTAAAAAATGTTCACAGCTCAAATAGTACAAAAGATATACAGAATATGTATGGAAGGAGAGAACCAAGAGTCGTGTTTGCTTGAAGTGCTTTCTTTTCTAATCAGTCATGTGGGAAGTAAGTCAGTTACATTAATGGATTGCAGAGGGACCTTGGAAAAGGCAACCAGAAGCTGTATATTCAAAGAAAGGAACTCTAAAATATGGGTTGTGCTGTGAGTTCCCCTAGGCAGTGGTCTCACTGCACATAGCATGAGCTGGCAACTAACACTATGGTAAGCTGAAGAAAGTGATGTCAGGCCTCTTAAGCTGGAGTGTGCCTGCAACCTGCATCTGAACAGGGCTGAGCATGTGGAAACAGGAAACTCTCGGTCCATTAAGCAAGCTTCTAGGAGAGGAGTCAAATAACTGTGAGGTGGGCCTTCCACATGGCCGCTTCAGGCTGATCTCAGCTGTTGCTGCAGTAGTCACTGGGTTCTCTGCTAGAACTGTCAGAAGCATTATAATTAAACCTCCCACCTCCCCCTGACCAGAGCTGACAGCTGTGCAAGCAGAGCTGCTAAGAGAGTCACATATATTCCTAAATCAACTCTGATCCAGGAAGGGGGTGGAAATCATGCCACCTCCACAATTTCCAGAATAAAGAACACTTCTAATTGATGAGTCAGAGATTCCTAAGGCATGTTGGACAATAGACGTATTGCTTGATACTGGAAAAGTTTGACATTTTCTTATAATATTGTATCTGTAACTATCTTATGATCCAGAAATTCAAACACTGGGATTTTATCCAAGATGAATGACAAGATATATATGTCAAAAGACTTGTATTTGCTTATTCAAAGAAATTTCTTTACAGTAGTTCCAATTGGAAACATCCTAGTTGTCAATCAATAGAGAAATAAATAAACAATTTCTTATTTGCAGAATGAAATATTACTTAATAAAAAGCAATTAACAATATGTGTGTGCATGCATACATTTATAAGTATTGTATGTGATTTAGGTAAATATAAAATAATTATTCCCTGTGCCATTCTCAAGAGCTTTCGGTATTTTTTCTCCTCTCTCCCTCTCCTTCTGTATTGTTCTACAGTTGAAATGAAATTAAACCACTTTATGTGATGCTATCCCCAAAACAACAGACTATTAAAAAACATCCCAATACTGGGGTTAAGTTATTGGCAAGGGGAGTCGAAAAGACTACTCTAACAATACAGTCTATGACTAGCTCTTGGGTACCTCCCAGAAGTTAAATGTATCATGAGTAATAATTTTGAGGTATTATGAGTAAAGGATTTTTGTAATTTCCAGGACACAGAATCTCACAGTGGATACACTAGTCCTCTAGCTCTTACATCCTCTCTTCTACAATGTTCTCTGAATAGGTGTAGAAGTTGTGTTATAAATGTAACTGTTTACTTAAATATAGACAATAAGTAAAAAAAAAAAACCTTAAAGTATAAAATTAAGATGGAGACAGAAAAATAATATACGAAAAGTCTTCACATGAAATACTATGAAATCCTGCCTCTGAACACGAAATGGCCTTTGCACTCATGAACTCACAAGGATCTGTGGTTAAAGGCCCAATAAAGAACCCATCACCATCTTGTCATGTATAGGAGAGGGGGTCTTATGTGCCTCCATTCTTTTTGAACAATTGTTGAGCAATTGTTAGTTTCTAAGAAGCAGGGAGACATTTTCTTCAGTGATATAGCCATTGTTAAATTGCCCACACTTCAATAAATACAACCCCATCCATGCTCCTATAGGCATCCTTAATCAAAACTCAGGACTTAAAGAGAGAGAAAGGAGAGAGAGAGAGAGAGAGAGAGAGAGAGAAAGAGAGAGAGAGAGAGAGAGAGAGAGAGAGAAACAAAAAGAGAGACAAGAAATAAGCAGGGAAAGAGTTCAGTGGGAGGGGAATGAAAGGAAAATGGAAGCAAAAGTGACCAAAATACATATAATTATTTAAAGGCTATTCCTTTATGTTTGTAACAATATTCATAATCTGCTAAAATCAAAAAATATAAACATCCTTCAATGTGTGATAAACAAAATACACTACCTTTATCTGATATAATATTACTCTGTACCAGAAAAAAATTACAATATTGATCAATGCAATAACTTGGTTTCATATCAAAGATAAATTAAGCGGTCAGCTTCAATATTCCAGAATTAGTTTATTGCTGTAGGTGAGGAAACACCTGTAGGGGTCATTGGCCAAATAACAGGAGAAAACACACACAGCTTCCTTTATTACATTTTACAAGACCTATGAGTCTTCAGCAAGGAAAATTGTATATTTTATGTGATGTTTGATGAAGTGAATAGCTGTGGCAAACTCTTACAGGACAGAAAGAGGTATGTGATGTGAGGTAAAAAGCTGTCTTCCCAGGGCTTCTGGCACAAGAGAATCTTCAAGGAGGTTTCATGGCCAGATTCAGAAAGAAAAAAAAAAAAGCAAGGTGATTTGATTTCTGATTGACTGCTCCAAGAGAAAGGGGCCAGGAAGAGATGGGCGTTCTCACATTTGTAGATCCTCAGTTCTTTCCAGCCTAAAATGTTCACTATGGTCAAAGCACATGGTATACTTTTATGAAAATGTCTTTGTAAAGCCCATCAGTATATACAATGAATATTACCCCAGTTTGTTTTGTGTTGCTGTGATGAACACCATGATCAAAAAAAAACTTGTGGGAGGACGGGGCTTATTTCATTTTGTACTTCTGAGGAAAGTCAGGGCAGGAACCTCAAGGCAGGTGTCGAAGGGGAGACCTTGGAGGAACGCTTCTTACTGGCTTTCTTCCAGGCTCCTATTTAGTTACTATTTTTACATAACCCAGACCCACCTGCTAAAGTATGGCACCTCTCACCGGGGCTGGACCCTCCTTCATCAATTAGCAATTAAGAAAATGCTTCATGGTGGAGGACACCAGGAGAACACAGCCCCCGGAATCAATTAAGCAGGGCCCATAGAAGATCACAGAGACGGAAGTTACAATCACGGATCCTTTTTGGATCTGAGCTGGGTCCTCTGCATATATGTTCTGTTTATACAGCTGGGTGTTCTTGTGGGACTCCAAACATTTGGAGAGGGGTGTGTCTCTAACTCTTCCACCTACTCTTAGGACCCTTGTCCCACCTTGTCTCTTTGTCACACCTTAATATGAGGGGTTGTGTCTAGTTATTTTACAATATGATATACCATGTTCGGTTGATATCACTGGGAAACCTGACCCCTTTCTTTCCTTATTTGTTTATTTAGATCCCAAAACGCTGTGTCCCCTCCTGGTACTACCCTTACACAGTCCCTCCCAATCCCTCCTTGTCTTCTCCTCTGAGAGGATGCCCCACCATATCCCCTTACCCTGGCACATCAAGTCTCTGCCAGATTAGGCGCTTCCTCTCCAACTGAAGCCAAACAAAGCAGGCATAAGACATGCTGCATGTCTGCTACATATGTACGTAGGACCTCGTTCCAGCCTGGGTATGTTCTCTGATGGGTAACTTAGTCTCTGAGAGCTTTCAGAAGTCCAGGTTAGTTGACTTTATTGGCCTTCCTGTGGGGTTCCCTTTTCCTTCAGGGCCTTCATTCTTTCCACCAACTGTTCACGAACTATCCTGGGACTTCCGACCTTTGTCCAATGCTGTGAGTATCTGCATCTGCCCCAGTGTTCTGCTGGTAGAGCCTCTCAGAGGACAGTTATGCTGGGCTCCTGTTTGCAAGCACAACATTAATAGTGTCTGTCAGGAATTGGAGCTTTGTCCATGGAATGGGTTTTGAGTTGGGCCTGTTATTGGTTGGTTGTGCTTTCCTTCAGTCTCTGCTTCATCCCTGCATTTCTTTTAGACAGGACAATTTTGGGGTCTAAAGTTTTTGTGTATAGGTTAGTGTCCTTATCCGCCCCCCCACCCCGACTGGGGTCCTGATTGACTCTAGGAAGTGGTCTTTTCAGGTTCCACATTTCCCACTGTTAGTCATTGTTAGCAAATCTGCTAGGTTCCGCCCAACAGTTAGCTAGAAACATCCAGGTAAGAGCCTGGCTCATAATAAAAAGACTTGGCCCTCCCTCCCTCCCTCCGGCCCTCCCTCCCTCCACCCCCACCCCAACCCTGCTTCTTCCCTTCTTCCCTTATTTCTCCTCTCTTTCTATCCTTCTCTGTTCCCTTTCTTTCTCTGCCTCCACTCCCTTCTCACCCCCTTCCCAGGCCCCAAATAAACTTCATTTTATTCTAAACCCATCATGTGACTGGTACCTCTGGGAATGGTGCCTCAGCATGGGTCAGCTAAGGCATCCTCTCCCACTGCATTCTGCTGCTGTATACAAAACATATCAGGCATCTTGGCTAAAGTCACCTTCATAGACTCCTGGGAGTCCCCATGATATATATTCCACAGTCCCAAAGAAGTTAAACAAGAAGGAAGGCTTATATAAGAGTGTTTGAGGGCTGGGGATTTAGCTCAGTGGTAGAGCGCTTACCTAGGGCAAGCAAGGCCCTGTTAGGTCCCCAGCTCCGAAAAAAGAACCAAAAAAAAAAAAAAGTGTTTGAATCACACTTAGAAAAAGAAACTAGTAATAAGTGGAAGAGGGAACTGAGGGGGAGAGGCGAGGGGGGAGGGGAATTGGGGGGCAGGATCTGGTGTGAGAAGAGACAGGAGAGGGGCACAGAGAGAGGGTTAGGAGAATGAATGGAAATGCACTTGGGGGGGGGGCAGGGGGGGGGCAGGGGCTGCTGGAGATCTCAAGGGAGTCCCAGAGACCTGGGATGGGGCAGGCTCCCAGGAATCAATTCAGGTGACCTTTTTTAAATATGGAAATAGAGGAGTGGATCTGAAGAAGGGAAGTGTGGCAGAGAGACTGGGAAGAGTGGACAGAGATGTAACTGCAGTCAGGATGTAATGAACGAAAGAAAAATAAAACAAAAAAGTGTCTCATGCCCACACAGTGTAGCTATTTTTCAGTTAAGGTTCCTTCTTCCCAGGTGTGTCAAGTTCATAACAGAAGCCAACTATGACAATATACACCACTAAGAATTCATCAGGAACTGGTGCGATGACTCAGAAGGTAATGCTTGCTATGAAAGCCTGACGACCTAAGTTAATTCCAGGAATCCATGGTAGAAAGAAAGAGCATCTTCTGAAGGTCAACCTCTTACCTCCACACATGAGCCTCAGTGCGCGCATGCGCCCCACACATACACACAAAATTAAAATAAAAAATGTAGTCAGTGTACCATGGTAGATCTGGACAATTGTGTAAGCCATAGTCAACCATACATAGCAATGTGGTCAGAAGGAAGCGTACTGATGTCTACAGAGAAATTAAATGAACAATAAATACTTACGGGTATGATAGAGGAAGTTCACTCGGATATAAATTTGTAAGCTCCGTGTGATAAGTGCTTATGGCACAGTAAAAATCTCAACTTTTGTTTAAAACTTATGACATGCTATAAAATATAATCAAAATCCTTTCCTTAAAAAACAAATACAAAACAAACAAAAAAAGAAGCTCCCTCAAGAATCTAAGCCAATAGCTCTTTCTTAAAACTGACACATACCACATGCTTTTAGTAGCAGGTAAGGATAACAAGAAGAAAAGCTTTTAAATAATAAAAGGCAAGGCTTGGTGTCTTTAAAATGCTCTGCAGAGCTTCACAGCCTCATTTAGGAGTGAGGGAGTACTAATTCCTCAGAAGACAGGAATCAGCATTTCTAGAAAGGGAAAAAATGCAGATGTCTGTTTTCGGTCTCGTTTAGAGCTGAATGTATGAGCTCAAAATAAAAACAGCAGCAAATCCCACAAGCCCGGCTCTCGTTTACCATGTTCTACTATTGTGTCTTTTATGAAAGTCAAGGCTCTTGTACCCCCCACCACTGAAGTTCCAAATCCTCTGTGTGTTTTCCTCTGCTGAAAACCTGCAGTCCATTCCCAGATCCTAGCCTTAAGATATGTCTTTGATCTTTGCTATGCAGGTGGTAGACCTACCCTACTGTTCAGATTTGATCTTTTTCTGATTTTTTACGTTTATTTATATGAGTCTGATTTTTAAATATACTTTTATTTTGAGGTTATTATGGAGTTACCTGCAGTCCTAAAAAAAGATAAAGAGATCTTATCAGTCATCTTGCTCCAGTGGACGCCAGAAGCGGGCACTGGATCCTCTGGAACTGGAGTTATGGGTGGCAGACTGACATAGGGTCTGCAAACTGAACATGGATCTCTACAAGAGCAACAAGCACTCTTGACAACTGAACCGTCTCTCCAGTCTTACGTTGTCATTTTACTTGAATTTGCATCTCTACATATTTAGCATATGTATTATGAACTTATAATCATTACTTCATTTTTACATTTTAAAGTACACAGGGAAAAGGGGAGTTAAAAAACGCAAAGCTATTGGTTTTTATGTTTTCCTATGTACTTTTATTCTTGAATAACTTCTATTGGTCATGCTGTAGAATTCTGTCCTTAGAGGAGTTTTAAAACCTTTAAAAGTAACTTATTTTCTTTGCTAATCATGGGGCTATCCCAACCACCTGTTTTGTATTAGGTCAATTTTGGTATTTTATTTTCAATAGATATATTTGATCAGTATATATTCATTATACATGGTACTGAGCAACACGAGGGCAATTCACACAGGTATATTAATGTACTTTGACGCTATAGTCTCCTCCACGGTACTTTATGTATTTCAAGAAGTGCTCCATTTCTGGTTGCTGCCGCCGCGGAGAGCCCATGGGCAGCACCCCGCGAGCAAACTTGAGCCTCGGGACCACAGGTAGAGACCAACTTATCTGCTGCAAGTGAATTGTCTGGTGAAATCCGGACACACAGAGGCAGAATTCCTCTAGGACCGGGCACGTCCTGTGTTTACCGGAAGTCCCACACCCGCGGATCCCGGCCCGCAACAGCTCTCTGCTCCCAGAACCCGTGGGAGAGAGACCTCACCGCCTGGTCAGGTGGGCACTCCTGAGGCTGCAGAGCAGAAGAGAACACCAACACTGCCCACCCCTGCCCACATCCCTGGCCCAAGAGGAAACTGTATAAGGCCTCTGGGTGCCCGTGGGGGAGGGCCCAGGAGCGACAGGACCCCTGCCTGAGACACCGCCTGAACCTGAAGGAAACAGACCGGATAAACAGTTCTCTGCACCCAAATCCCGTGGGAGGGAGAGCTAAACCTTCAGAGAGGCAGACACGCCTGCGAAACCAGAAGAGACTGCTCTCTGCACACATTACTGAATCCAGAGGAAAACACCAAACTCCATCTGGAACCCTGGTGCAGGGAGGCTCCCGGAAGGGGCGGCGCAGATCTTCCTGGTTGCTGCCACCCCGGAGAGCCCGTGGGCAGCACCCCGCGAGCAAACTTGAGCCTCGGGACCACAAGTAAGACCAACTTTTCTGCTGCAAGTGACCTGCCTGGTGAACTCAAGACACAGGTCCACAGGAACAGCTGAAGACCTGTAGAGAGGAAAAACTACACGCCCGAAAGCAGAACACTCTGTCCCCATAACTGACTGAAAGAGAGGAAAACAGGTCTACAGCACTCCTGACACACAGGCTTATAGGACAGTTTAGCCACTGTCAGAAATAGCAGAACAAAGTAACACTAGAGATAATCTGATAGCGAGAGGCAAGCGCAGGAACCCAAGCAAAAGAAACCAAGACTACATGGCACCAACGGAGCCCAATTCTCCCATCAAAACAAACATGGAATATCCAAAAACACCAGAAAAGCAAGATCTAGTTTCAAAATCATATTTGACCATGATGCTGGAGGACTTCAAGAAAGACGTGAAGAACTCCCTTAGAGAACAAGTAGAAGCCTACAGAGAGGAATCGCAAAAATGCCTGAAAGAATTCCAGGAAAACATAAATAAACAAGTAGAAGCCCATAGAGAGGAGACACAAAAATCCCTGAAAGAATTCCAGGAAAACATAAATAAACAAGTAGAAGCCCATAGAGAGGAGACACAAAAATCCCTGAAAGAATTCCAGGAAAACATAAATAAACAAGTAGAAGCCCATAGAGAGGAGACACAAAAATCCCTGAAAGAATTCCAGGAAAACACAATCAAACAGTGGAAGGAATTAAAAATGGAAATAGAAGCAATCAAGAAAGAACACATGGAAACAACCCTGGATATAGAAAACCAAAAGAAGAGACAAGGAGCTGTAGATACAAGCTTCACCAACAGAATACAAGAGATGGAAGAGAGAATCTCAGGAGCAGAAGATTACATAGAAATCATTGACGCAATTGTCAAAGAAAATGTAAAGCGGAAAAAGATACTGGTCCAAAACATAAAGGAAATCCAGGACTCAATGAGAAGATCAAACCTAAGGATAATAGGTATAGAAGAGAGTGAAGACTCCCAGCTCAAAGGACCAGTAAATATCTTCAGCAAAATCATAGAAGAAAACTTCCCTAACCTAAAAAAAGAGATACCCATAGGCATACAAGAAGCCTACAGAACTCCAAATAGATTGGACCAGAAAAGAAACACCTCCCGTCACATAATAGTCCAAACACCAAACGCACAAAATAAAGAAAGAATATTAAAAGCAGTAAGGGAAAAAGGTCAAGTAACATATAAAGGCAGACCTATCAGAATCACACCAGACTTTTCGCAAGAAACTATGAAGGCCAGAAGATCCTGGACTGATGTCATACAGACCCTAAGAGAACACAAATGCCAGCCCAGGCTACTGTATCCTGCAAAACTCTCAATTAACATAGATGGAGAAACAAAGATATTCCATGACAAAACCAAATTTACACAATATCTTTCTACAAATCCAGCACTACAAAGGATAATAAATGGTAAAGCCCAACATAAGGAGGCAAGCTATACCCTAGAAGAGGCAAGAAACTAATCGTCTTGGCAACAAAACAAAGAGAAGAAAAGCACACAAACACAACCTCACATCCAAGTATGAATATAACAGGAAGCAATAATCACTATTCCTTAATATCTCTCAACATCAATGGCCTCAAATCCCCAATAAAAAGACATAGATTAACAAACTGGATAGGCAACGAGGACCCTGCATTCTGCTGCCTACAGGAAACACACCTCAGAGACAAAGACAGACATTACCTCAGAGTGAAAGGCTGGGAAACAACTTTCCAAGCAAATGGTCAGAAGAAGCAAGCTGGAGTACCCATTCTAATATCAAATAAAATCAATTTTCAACTAAAAGTCATCAAAAAAGATAAGGAAGGACACTTTATATTCATCAAAGGAAAAATCCACCAAGATGAACTCTCAATCCTAAATATCTATGCCCCAAATACAAAGGGCACCTACATCGTAAAAAAAAACCTTACTAAAGCTCAAAACACACATTGCACCTCACACAATAATAGTTGAGATTTCAACACCCCACTCATCAATGGACAGATCATGGAAACAGAAATTAAACAGAGACGTGACAGACTAAGAGAAGTCATGAGCCAAATGGACTTAACGGATATTTATAGAACGTTCTACCCTAAAGCAAAAGGATATACGTTCTTCTCAGCTCCTCATGGTACTTTCTCCAAAATTGACCATATAATTGGTCAAAAAACGGGCCTCAACAGGTACAGAAAGATAGAAATAATCCCATGCGTGCTATCGGACCACCACGGCCTAAAGCTGGTCTTCAATAACAATAAGGGAAGAATGCTCACATATACGTGGAAATTGAACAGTGCTCTACTCAATGATAACCTGGTCAAGGAAGAAATAAAGAAAGAAATTAAAAACTTTTTAGAATTTAATGAAAATGAAGGTACAACATACCCAAACTTATGGGACACAATGAAAGCTGTGCTAAGAGGAAAACTCATAGCGCTGAGTGCCTGCAGAAAGAAACAGAAGAGAGCATATACCAGCAGCTTGACAGCACACCTAAAAGCTCTAGAACAAAAAGAAGCAAATACACCCAGGAGGAGAAGAAGGCAGGAAATAATCAAACTCAGAACTGAAATCAACGAAGTAGAAACAAAAAGGACCATAGAAAGAATCAACAGAACCAAAACTTGGTTCTTTGAGAAAATCAACAAGATAGATAAACCCCTAGCCAGACTAAGGAGAGGACACAGAGAGTGTGTCCAAATTAACAAAATCAGAAATGAAAAGGGAGACATAACTACAGATTCAGAGGAAATTCAAAAAATCATCAGATCTTACTATAAAAGCCTATGTCCAACAAAACTTGAAAATCTGCAGGAAATGGACAATTTCCTACACTGATACCAGGTACCGAAGTTAAATCAGGAACAGATCAACCAGTTAAACAACCCCAAAACTCCTAAAGAAATAGAAGCAGTCATTAAAGGTCTCCCAACCAAAAAATGCCCAGGTCCATATGGGTTTAGTGCAGAATTCTATCAGACCTTCATAGAAGACCTCATACCAATATTATCCAAACTATTCCACAAAAAAATTGAAACAGATGGCACACTACAACTCCTTCTATGAAGCCACAATTACTCTTATACCTAAACCACACAAAGACCAACAAAGAAAGAGAACTTCAGACCAATTTCCCTTATGAACATCGGCAAAAATACTCAACAAAATTCTGGCAAACCGAATCCAAGAGCACATCAAAACAATCATCCACCATGATCAAGTAGGCTTCATCCCAGGCATGCAGGGATGGTTTAATATCTGGAATACCATCAACTTGATCCATTATATAAACAAACTGAAAGAACAAAACCACATGATCATTTCATTAGATGCTGAGAAAGCATTTGACAAAATTCAACACCCCTTCATGATAAAAGTCCTGGAAAGAATAGGAATTCAAGGCCCATACCTAAACATAGTAAAAGCCATATACAGCAAACCAGTGGCTAACATTAAACTAAATGGAGAGAAACTTGAAGCAATCCCACTAAAATCAGGGACTAGACAAGGCTGCCCACTCTCCTCCCTACTTATTCAATATAGTTCTTGAATTTCTAGCCAGAGCAATCAGACAACAAAAGGAGGTCAAGGGGATACAGATCGGAAAAAAAGAAGTCAAAATATCACTATTTGCAGATAGTATATTAAGATAGTATATTTAAGTGATCCCAAAAGTTCCACCAGAGAACTACTAAAGCTGATAAACAACTTCAGCAAAGTGGCTGGGTATAAAATTAACTCAAATAAATCAGTAGCCTTCCTCTACACAAAAGAGAAACAGGCCGAGAAAGAAATTAGGGAAATGACACCCTTCATAATAGACCCAAATAATATAAAGTACCTCGGTGTGACTTTAACCAAGCAAGTAAAAGATCTGTACAATAAGAACTTCAAGACACTGAAGAAAGAAATTGAAGAAGACCTCAGAAGATGGAAAGATCTCCCATGCTCATGGATTGGCAGGATTAATATAGTAAAAATGGCCATTTTACCAAAAGCGATCTACAGATTCAATGCAATCCCCATCAAAATACCAATCCAATTCTTCAAAGAGTTAGACAGAACAATTTGCAAATTCATCTGGAATAACAAAAAACCCAGGATAGCTAAAACTATCCTCAACAATAAAAAGGACTTCAGGGGAATCACTATCCCTGAACTCAGAAAATTACAGAGCAATAGTGATAAAAACTGCATGGTATTGGGTACGAAACAGACAGATAGACCAATGGAATAGAATTGAAGACCCAGAAATGAACCCACACACCTATGGTCACTTGATTTTTGACAAAGGAGCCAAATCCATCCAATGGAAAAAGATAGCATTTTCAGCAAATGGTGCTGGTTCAACTGGAGGTCAACATGTAGAAGAATGCAGATCGATCCATGCTTATCACCCTGTACAAAGCTTAAGTCCAAGTGGATCAAGGACCTCCACATCAAACCAGACACTCAAACTAATAGAAGAAAAACTAGGGAAGCATCTGGAACACATGGGCACTGGAAAAAATTTCCTGAACAAAACACCAATGGCTTATGCTCTAAGATCAAGAATCGACAAATGGGATCTCATAAAACTGCAAAGCTTCTGTAAGGCAAAGGACACTGTGGTTAGGACAAAACGGCAACCAACAGATTGGGAAAAAGATCTTTACCAATCCTACAACAGATAGAGGCCTTATATCCAAAATATACAAAGAACTCAAGAAGTTAGACCCAGGGGAGACAAATAACCCTATTAAAAAATGGGGTTCACACTGAACTGAGAATAGGACCGCCCGTTGAAGGAATCAGAAAAAAGAACTGGAAGAGCTTGAAGGGCTCGAGACCCTATATGTACAACAATGCCAAACAACCAGAGCTTCCAGGGACTAAGCCACTACCTAAAGACTATACATGGACTGACCCTGGACTCTGACCTCATAGGTAGCAATGAATATCCTAGTAAGAGCACCAGTGGAAGGGGAAGCCCTGGGTCCTGCTAAGACTGAACCCCCAGTGAACTAGACAGTTGGGGGGAGGGCGGCAATAGGGGGAGGGTGGGGAGGGGAACACCCATAAGGAAGGGGAGGGGGGAGGGGGATGTTTGCCCGGAAACCGGGAAAGGGAATAACACTCGAAATGTATATAATATTCAAGTTAATAAAAAAAAATTTGGTTAGTTAGTACCTTTTCCCTAACCTATCGTATATGAATTGGTAAGGTTATTAGTTACAAAAATTACATTAGGAGGGAATCCTTTTACGCTCAATGGAAAGTTTTTGAGAAACTAATCCTTGAATTGCTGTGTAATTGAACCAAGCTAGAAGATCTACATGGAGATTTCCCACCAAAGAATCATGTGGGCCAAAGAAAAGAGTGAATGTGAAGTTTAAATAATACCATGATGAATGATGGGACCCAAGTCACTCCTGGATGGCATGTTTTTGATATTTAAATTATAAATGTTTGACTCATATATAATTCATACAGGTTCTTTTAAAGAAAATATGTTGGGTTTCAAAATTCTAATAGAGTTATATGCACAGTCTAAATTTAGGTGTACTTTATAATTCGCAACTCCTGGGCTGTCTTTGCTATGGCTGTTTTTCTGCAGTAATTGAAGTTGAATAGTGAACATCAAAGAAGACATTAGAATCCTTCAATCTCTACTCAAAATTTGGAAATGAGGGCCCTGACATGTCTTTGATTCTATATATAAAGGCAACTCTTGTTTTGCTTGCTGCCCTCAGGAGAAGCTAGAATGCATAATAATTATCTGGCATCATACCATCCCATTCTTGGGTGAGAGTGAGATCTCTTATTACCGGGTGATTCCCTAACTGGAGGACTACCATAAATTTGTTTGTACTGAAGTATAGTTTTCTGTCTTAAGGGGTGAAGGTCTTTAGTGCACATTGAAATTGTTCATTAATCTGTGCATATACAACACTCATCTTTCTATTTTACAACAAATACTAAGGAAGAGACTTGTTCCTTTGGCTATTGAAGGAAAGTAATGGAGTGGCAAACAGAATATCAAATGCTTTATAACTATCAAGTGCTTCCATGTTTTCCCATTGAGACATTGTATTTTGTTGATTTATATACTCATGCTTGGGATGCAGGTATGGTGGTCTTTGTAAAATCTGGAGAATTTACTTTTAGTAACAAATAAAAAGCCATACTCACTCCTGATTATCTAAAAAAAAATGGGGTTCAGAGCTAAACAAAGAATTCACAGCTGAGGAATGCTGAATGGCTGAGAAAACACCTAAAGAAATGTTCAACATCTTTAGTCATCAGGGAAATGCAAATCAAAACAACCCCTGAGATTTCACCTCACACCAGTGAGAATGGCTAAGATCAAAAACTCAGGTGACAGCAAATGCTCACGAGGATGTGGAGAAAGAGGAACACTCCTCCATTGTTGGTGGGATTGCAGACTGGTACAACCATTCTGGAAATCAGTCTGGAGGTTCCTCAGAAAATTGGACATTGAACTGCCTGAGGATCCAGCTATACCTCTCTTGGGCATATACCCAAAAAGATGCCCCAACATATAAAAAAGACACGTGCTCCACTATGTTCATCGCAGCCTTATTTATAATAGCCAGAAGCTGGAAAGAACCCAGATGCCCTTCAACAGAGGAATGGATACAGAAAATGTGGTACATCTACACAATGGAATATTACTCAGCTATCAAAAACAACGACTTTAAGAAATTCATAGGCAAATGGTTGGACCTGAAAATATCATCCTGAGTGAGCTAACCTAATCACATAAAAACATACATGGTATGCACTCATTGATAAGTGGCTATTAGCCCAAATGCTTGAATTACCCTAGATGCCTAGAACAAATGAAACTCAAGACGGATGATCAAAATGTGAATGCTTCACTCCTTCTTTAAAAGGGGAACAAGAATACCCTTTGGCTGGGAAGAGAGAGGCAAAGATTAAAACAGAGACTGAAGGGACACCCATTCAGAGCCTGCCCCACATGTGGCCCATATATATACAGCCACCCAATTAGATAAGATGGATGAAGCAAAGAAGTGCAGAAGTGTAGATCTCTCTGGAGAGACACAGCCAGAATACAGCAAATACAGAGGCGAATGCCAGCAAACCACTGAACTGAGAATAGGACCCCCGTTGAAGGAATCAGAGAAAGAACTGAAGAGCTTGAAGGGGCTCGACCCCATATGTACAACAATGCCAAGCAACCAGAGCTTCCAGGGACTAAGCCACCACCTAAAGATTAGACATGGACTGAACCTCGACTCTGACCTCATAGGTAGCAATGAATATCCTAGTAAGAGCACCAGTGGAAGGGGAAGCCCTGGGTCCTGCTAAGACTGAACCCCCAGTGAACTAGATTGTTGGGGGGAGGGCGGCAATGGGGAGGGTGGGAGGGAACACCCATAAGGAAGGGAGGGGGAGAATGTTTGCCCGAACCGGGAAAGGGAATAACACTCGGAAAATGTATATAAGAAATATTCAAGTTAATAAAAAAAAAAAAGAAAAAGCAAAAGTTCTTTCACTTCCCCTGCAGTTATGGGAAGTCCCAAAGTGGCTTCTGCATAAAGGGAAGTTTGTCCAGGCACCTGAGTAGACGGTGGGGGAAATACAGAAATTTGTCCTGATGCATTCAGCTCAAGAGTTGCTGGTGAATATAGGGAAGTTGTCACAGCTTTTTGCAAGGATGGAGGATGGACTGGACTTGCTTGTGTTGGTGAGGAAGGGCCAAGAGGCTTTGGGACATGTGGCAATGTTCCTGTAGTCCTTGGCACAGGTGAAGACATTCCTGAAGAACCCAAGTCAGAAGACGAATGCTTATGTGTACACTGGGCAGACTTGGATGTTCCCAGAATCTTTTGGGAAGATGATGGCTGCTGAAGAGACTGTTGAGTATATGTTGAAGGGCTCAAATTTGCCTGAGCAGATATGCAAAGTTTGGTAGATAGCAAATGTGCTAGATCCCTTGAAACTACTAAGGAAGATTCCTGAGATCCTTGATCAGATGGTGAATGCCCTGTAGGTTCTGAGGGAGATGGCAAAGATTCTGTAGCCTCTTGGACAGTTGGCCAGGTATCATGAGATTCTACCATGCATGACGAGTGCCCTAGCTTCTTTTGGAAAGATGTTGAATGCTCTAGAAACCCTGGGGTAGATGGCAAAGAACCCACAGTCCCCTGAACAGACAGAATGTTCTAGAGGCCCTTGCTTACATCTCACAGTTGCTGGTGTCCCTGACGTAATTCGGGAAGGTTTCTGAGCACGTGGTGCATTTGATGAAGTTTTCACACACTTTGGGGAAGATAGTAATGGTTTTTTAGATGAAGAAGATCTCAGAGCCTCTGTAGCAGATGGTGAATGCTGCAGAGTACCTTGTATGCATAGAGAAGGTGTAGAAGCATTCTGAAAAGAACAGAAACTTTTCACAGACCCTTGTTCAGATGGTAAATTTTCTGGCATCCTAGTATCAGATTTGGGCAATCCCATAGCCCTGCTATGAGACGGAGAATATTTCTCAGCCCCTTGATTAGATGGCAATATTCATGCCTCTCTATGAGCACGTCGAGTAGATCCTAAAGCCCCTGTCTTGCATGGTGATGGTCCTACAGTACCATGTCCTGATATAGACTGTCCCAGATTGTCTTTTTCTGATTGGTATTTTCTTCCCCTTGGTCAGATGTCAAATGCTCTAAGGTCCCTTGTGGCAGTGATGGCATTTCAAGAGTCCTTTGTAAAGGGAACTCCCCTACTGTAGATGGCAGAGAATGCAGATTCCGTTTAGAAGGTGTGTAAATGTCCAGTGGTACTTGGGTAGTTACCAAAGGTTCTAAGGCCTGTGTAGTAGATGGATAAGGTTTCTGTGCATCCGGTGCAGAGAGTGAGTCTTCTACACCTTCTTTGCTGGCTAGCAAAGATCCTTGAGATCCTTGGCAAGATGAGGAAGATACCAAAGCCTCTGTAGCAAGAGATGAATGTGGAGGAGATGTTCCTTTGTCTCCTGTGTCTGATGGAGAAATGTCTGTGTCTTTTCCCACATTTGACAAATGTCCAAGCTTTCTGCATCCTGATTTTCATAGTTTTACAACCACTGGAGAAGAGACCAAAGGTTGTAGAGTCCCTTGGGTAGATGGTGAAGGATCCAACACTCCTGGTAGTGGAACAGATAGTTCAAAAGTTCCTTCAGCTCTTTGTAAATGATCTAGAGATTTTAGGGTATTTGGGCCAGGTTGCAAAGCACCTGGTGCACTTGTTAACTTTCCTTCAACCTCTGGAGATGACAAAGGTCTTTGAATGTCACTGTCACATTGGTAAGGTCCTTGAGACTCTGGGGCAGATTTTGAATGTTGGTGAGGACCTTGGATCAAAAAAGAATGTCTTGAAAGCTCCTGAAAATCAGAAAGAGGTTTTGCTGGCCTTTCAGGAGATGATACATTTTCTATTCTTCCTTTTGTGGACCTGGGCTTTTCCACAGCCTGTGTGGTAAAAAAACAAATATTCTACTGTTCCTTGAGAAGATGTCAGTGAATCAAAAACCCCTTGTCCAGATGAGGAATTTTCTAAGGACCTTTGGGAATAGGCCATAGATGCTTCAGTTCTTGTTACAGAGGAAGATTTGATGACCCCTTCATCATGTTGTGAATGTTCTTGTCTATCATTGGCTAATGAGGAAAGTCCTGTATGCCCTGAAACTAAAGACAAAGCTCCTTGTGTCCCTGAAATACTTGGAGGAGATTCCAGAACAGTTTGTGAAATTGGCAAAGTTCTGAGTCTCTCCATGGCAGATTGGCAAGTTTTCACATCTTCTCGTGAAGGTGCTAAGCATTCTGAAGCCTCTTGGGAAGACAGTGAGAGACCCAGAGACCCTGGTACAGACAAGGAAAGTTCTTCAGGTTCTTTGGCAGATAGCATATGTTCAGGAGACTTTGGAACAGACAGAGAGCATTGCAGACACCCTGTGCCTGGAGAAGTTGCTAAAGCCTTAGAGTTAGATTGCAAAGTTTCATGAGCCTATTTGGCAGATGCCAAAAATTTCTGAGTCCCCTGATCAGCCACATGTTTAAGAGCCCCTACACTAGGTGGCAAATGTCCTGTAGCATCTTGGGCACATGGAACATGTCTTACAGGTTCTTGGGAAGAAGCAGGGTTCATCAGAGCCATCTCAGCTGGTAGACAGTTCTGGAGCTTGATGGGCTGACAGAGAAAGTCCCTCAGCTCCATGAGAAGATGGCAAATGTGTGATACTTCCTTGAGCAGGTAAGGAGATTCCCACAGGATCCTGCTCAGGCAGCTTATGTATTAGAAAACCTGAGACATTTGTTAAATGTCCTGGAGATCCCTGAGCATGTACATATGTTCCCATGTCCACTTCCACAGATGGCAATGGTCCTTTGGTCCCCTGGGAAGTCAGTGAAGGTGCCATACCACCTGGACCAGACAGAGAATGTCTTAGAGATCCCTGTGTATATGTGGGAAGTTCTAGAATCTGTTGTGCAGATAAGGACTGTCCCACAGCCCCTTGAGTAGAGGACAAAGGTGCTACACTTACTTCTGAGGATGAGTGACTTCCCTGTTGCAATTGGGTAGGTGACATTACATTTAAGGGGAGAGCTGGGCCATACTGAGATAAATCTAGAACTCCATGAACATGCGGCAAATATGATGGAGTCTCCTTAGATGATGGAAAGAGGCTGAGAGGATCTGGAGCCACTGATAAG
Source organism: Rattus rattus (assembly GCF_011064425.1). Classification (NCBI taxonomy): domain Eukaryota; kingdom Metazoa; phylum Chordata; class Mammalia; order Rodentia; family Muridae; genus Rattus; species Rattus rattus. Next base: position 100,872,264 of record NC_046172.1, read on the forward strand.
TGTCCAGGAGTCACAAAGGCTGAAGGGGAAATTACCAGAGCTGCAGGTCTAGGTGGCAAAGGTCCTAGCATCTCTTGTGAAGATTGTAAGGTCCCCGCTTTGCTTGGGAGAAACACCAAATCTGCTAGAGCCCCTTGGGTAGTTGCTGAAGCAGCAGCAGTACTCTGGGTAGTTGTAGAAAGATCCAGAGGCCTTTGCAAAGACACTAAAGGTCCTGTGAACCCAGGGGAGTATGAGGAAGTTTCCATAGGCTCCTGAGCATGGGGCAGATGTCCTAAAACCCCTCGTGCTAATGAGTATGGTTCCTGATCTCCTGGAAGGTGGGGCAAATGTCCCAAATACCTTATTGAAGATGGAAAAGCGTTCTGAATACCTTGGGCTGATGGCAAAGGTTCTATTGTTCTCCGGGTACACTGAGCTCTTGGAGAAGTTGCTGAACATCCTAAAGAACATTGGGCATCTAGTAAAGATTCTACATACCCCTTCTTAGATTTTGATGGTCCCTGGGATTCTAGGGAAGATGGTAAATGTTTTCTAGCAAGAATGCTGGAAGCAGAAGGATTTTTAGATGCTTCGGAAGACAAGGAAGTTTTCAGATATGCTTGGGCTAATGCCACAAGTTCAAGACATTTTTTTTAGATGTGGATTTTCCCTCAGACCCTTGGAAATGTAGAGAAGTCTGTGAAATCTGGAAGTCTGATTTGCAAAATGACAAATCACCTTGAGCATGAGAAACACATTCTGGAGCACTTGAGAGAGATGAAGAAATTCCCTGAAGCCCTGAGGCAGATGGTGAACATGACTTTTGGGTAGACAGTGAAGGCCCTTGAGCCTCTTAGGAAGATATGGAATGTCCAGCATGCCCTTGGGTGGTTTGGCAACTTTCCACAGTCCCTTGGTCATTTGTGGAACATTCCAAGGCCTTTGGGTCAGATATGGAAGGTGTGGGACTCACCTGAGGAGTAGTTGTAGCTTTTGATGTTTCTTTGGCAGTAGGAGAGGGTACAAGCCCCCTTTTTGCAGAAAGGGGAAGAGTGAAACTGTCTTCTTCCACAGATGAGAAAATTCTGAAGTCTCCATCAGACGGATCAACTCTAAACCTGTTTTTTCTAGAAACTGGATGCCTGCAGTCCACTTTGGTAGAGGGAGAATGTCGACTATTTCTCCCCAGAGAGGGCATGTGAGGGGATAATTTTAAAGCACTCTGTTCAGATATAGTAGCTACTAAGGTATCTATCTCAGATGGGGAAGGTCTTAATGTACCTTTTGTATATTTGTAGAAGTCTTGACTGTGGCTTCAGGATGAGGGGGAGGTACTAGAGATACCTGTAAATATGTGGCCTCTCCTAGAGCATCATGGACATATGTGAGAGGTCTGAGAGCCTCGTGAGCATATAAGGATGTTGCTAGATATTGTTGTGTAATTGTGGAAGTTCCATGAAAAATTTCTTCTGCTGGAGAAGAGGAACCAGACTTTTGTATAGAAGTGTCAGGTTTCCTAGCCTGCTTGATGGGCAAAAGAGGTTCCAAGGTCCCCTTGGGAGATAAGGTAGAATCCAGACCCTTTGGAGTATTTGGCAGATGTTCTGGAGACACTTGTGGGTGTAAAGAAGGACTAAGAACCATTTGTGCAGGTGTGGAAGAGTGTAGCATCATGTGTGTGAATTGGGGAAGTTGGCTGATGTTTTTTAGGGAGATAGGGAAGTTCCAACCTCCTATGAAGTTTGGGAGGTCCTGTGAATTCTTGTGCACAGGTGGAATCTAAGGAATCCTCTTCTTTAGATGTAGAGGATGTTATAGACAATTGTGTGTGCATATCATGTCCCACTGCCCCTCGTTCACATATAATTGGATCCACAAACTTCTGTGCAAATGGAATATGTCCTAAAACGTCTTTTGTAGAGGTGTCACACCTGTGAACTATTTCTAAAGATGGATCTTTGTCTAGAACTCTTTTTGTAGATGTAACTTGTCCCACAGTCCCTTTATGAGGTAGGGTAGTACTCTGATGATTTTGTACAGGTTTGGGAAATTTTAGCATCTCTGATGTATATGTGGAAATTTGGAGAGGATCTCCTACTGATACAGAATGTTCTAGAGTCCCCTGGGGAGGTAGAGAAGGTTGTATCATCTCAGCACACTGAACAAATACGGAGCTTGCATGGCTCACTGGCAGTGTGTTGGCACAACCTTGGCTCTTTTGGACCTGGTGATAAGTCAGGAGGGTCCTTTTGGCTGGTAGGGGATATTTAAATAATTCTCTGTCGGATAGGGACATTGTGAAGACCCGTTGTTTAGAGGGAGCATCTTTAAGTCTCCTTCTAGAACAGGAATGTTCAGGGTCCCGTGTCATTGCTGTAGAATATTTTAATCTCCTTTTCTGAGGGACAATAGAGTTGAGAAGATGTCTTTGACCCTCTTCTGTGGATGTGGACAATCCTCTTGTCCCCCTGACAGATTGGTAAGGTCTTAGAACCACTGGGGAAGATGGTGAAGGCACTAGATCACATTTTGCATGTGCAGAAGGCACAAGAGTCCCTTCAGTGGACTCAGAAATTTCTACCACATCTTGTGTGGGTGTGGAACTCTCAAGAGCCCCTTTTGAAAATGGCAAAGGTCCTTGAGCTAATGGTGTACATGCGGAAAGTTTTGTCTCTGCTTGGGCAAGTATGAGTGGTATGAGGGTCGCTTGGGGAATTGTGACTGCATTTTGTCCCCCTTAGACTGTAAGAGATGATTTAAGCCCATTTTTTAATAGTGGAGGACTTTGAAAGCCCTCTTGGTTTAATAGGGAAATTCTGAAATCCCCTTGGTCAGCTGAATCAGGTTTCAAACTCACTTTACTCAAAGCAGATTGCATAGGGCACTTTGTGGGAGATGTGGGACATCTTTGACTGTCTTTGTGAGTGGACATAGCTCTCTGCCCTGCTTTGGCACCTGTCAAAGGTGTTAAAGTCTCCTGTGGAGAGGGGACAGGACTTAATCCATTTGTGGAAAATGAGAAATCACTGAGATTACCTTTAGGAGAAGAAGTTTTGGAGCCTTCTTTGTCTGATGTCTGTTGTAGCTCCCCTTGACAAGAGGTGTCTTCTCCAACACACTTTGGAGGAGAATTGGACAGATTGCAGACCTGTAGAGTAGGGAATGAACATTTAGAACTCCTTCAGAAACCCTGTGGGAGAAAGAGCTGATCACCTAGAAGTGTGGGAAATCCTGAGACTGCAGGGCAGGAGAGACTGCCACTTCTGCCCACCTTTGCCCACATCCCTACCAAGAGGAAACTGCATAGTGTCTCTGGACACATGAACATAGGAGCAGTCAAGCTGCAGGAGCCCCACAGTCCACACTGCGCCTGGATCTGAACTGGTTCAAACAGCCCCCTGCACCCAAATCCTGTGGGGGGACAGGGAGAGCTAGACCTTCAGAGGGGCAGAAACCTCACATCCCTGACTCAAGAGGAAAATGTCTAGCACCATCTGGGCCCCCTGCGCACAGGGACCTAGGAGCAGTAGGGGCAGGGCCCTTCTGGTTGCTGCCCTCATGGAGAGCTGAAAGCCAGCCCAAGGAGTGACTTCAGGCCCTAGACCAGAGGTGAAACCAACATTTCTGCTCCAAGTGACCTGCCTGGTAGACTCGGGACACACAAAGGCAGAATTCCTCTGGGACCGAACATTTCTGGTTTCTAGCTGGCACCTGAACCTTGCTGATCCTGGCCCACAGCCCCCTGCTACCAGACCCTGTGGGAGAGAGAGCTGATCACCCAGGAGTGTGGGCAATCCTGAGACGACAGGGACCTAGGAGAAGTAGGGGCAGGCTCTTCTGGTTACCACCTACAGGGATAATTGAAAGTCAGTGGACAGGAACAACTACACCCCTGAGAGCAGAATACTCTGTTCCCATAACTGGCTGAAAGAAAACAGGAAACAGGTCTACAGCAGTCCTGACACACAGGCCTACAGGACGGTCACCCACTGTCAGAAACAGCAAGACAAGCTAACACCAGAAACAAACTGATGGCAAGAGGCAAGCACAGGAACCCAAGAAACAGAAACCAAGACTACTTGGCATCATCAGAGCCCAATTCTCCCACCAAAGCAATCATAACATTTTCATCCACAGATGATAAGATTGGAATCATGAGGCATCATGTGTCTCCAAAACTCTATGTTTTAATAATAATGTATGACATCTATTTTATAAAGAGGTATTTATGTGTGTTTTGTAAAATGGCTTATTACTGTTATATAGCCAAATCAATATTTGCTATTAGTCCTTTTGCTTAGTATTTTATGATTTTGCACACAGGGTCTCTTGTAGCCAGGGTATCCTAAATCTTACTATGTAGCTAAGGATGTCTTTGTACTACTGATTCTCCTGCTTCCACATCCCAAAGATTACACCTATTACCGCCACACAAGCAATGATTAAGCATTCTTAATTACTTTGAGCAAATGACAAAGCATCTTAGTGATTTTCTATACTCTGCAAAACATAGTTAGAGCCTAGACCTGGAGTTGGACCACCTGCTCTGGAACCCTAGCTCTTCCACTGACAGACTGTACAATCTTGGGCAACTTATTTAAATTTTCTGATCCTCACTGTTACCATTTGTCAAAAAGGATGATAATAATATGCTTACTTCATAGAGTTGTGTATAGTACTAAGAAAAAAGCCTTCAGCAAATTGTATATACTCAATAAGTTTTATTACAACCTTCATTTGTTTGTCACGTGAGAAACTTCAAAAAATTCTAGGGTCTCGTTGACATTCCTCATCCAGTGTAATATATAGTTCTCCCTTTAAATATATGAGTTTAGAAGTTATTGAGACTTGGCCAACAAGAAGCTTTTGATGGGCAGATGTTTGCTTTCAGGATAATTGGGCAAATGCAATGCCTAAATCAGTTTTCCTATGTCTTCCATATCAGAAAGCTCTGTGATGTATTCTGAGAAATTTGGCATTTCCTATTCTCTAACTTTCTTGCCTAGAATATGACAGGAGCACAATAAATGTTCATTTCTATGCTGCATTACACAGAAATCTTTTTGAAGGAATTATATAGAACATTAGGATCCATGTAAGTTAGAATTCACCAGTGTTTTAGGCATGAAAAAATAACTAAACTTAAATAATCAAATTAATAGACATCATATATTCATAGTTAAATTTAAATATATACACCTAGGACACTCCTTAACCCTCTACTAGTACCTGACATATTTTCTATCATACATTGTAGATTCAGAGTTGTGACTTAATTTTTTCAAAACCTATTTTTACTGCATATTTTGTATTTACATTTCAAATGTTATTCCCTTTCCCGGTTTCCTGTCTATAAGCCCCCCATCCCATTCCTGCTCCCCCTTCTTCCATGAGGGTGTTCCTCCCCAACCACCACCCCTTCCCACCTTGACATTCCCCTACACTGGCGAGCCCAGCCTTGGCAGGACCAAGGACTTCTCCAACCGTTGGTGCTCAACAAGGCCATCCTCTGCTACATATGCAACTGGAGACATATGTCGCTCTGTCTATGTGTACTCTTTAGGTAGTGGTTTAGTCCCTAGGAGCTCTGGTTGGTTGGTATTGTTGTCAAGACCTATTTTTAATGATAGTTCTTAAATGCTTTGATCCCCTTTTAGCCCAACACCTGCCAGAGGTAGTAGAAAAGAAAGGATACCAGGTAAAGTGGACCTGTTTAGAAATGGTTCCTTGGAGCAACTCACATCTGCATTGTCTGGAAAATCAGCAGTTCAGTTCACAGGAGTTAGAAGTGGCTGCTTGATCTGCTAGCAAACACTTTACAGATATACCCAGAAGTCCAGTTTGGTAGAGTTGCAATACCAAACATGAATCAGCAATGATGACACTACCAAGCAGAGACAGTTGGGCTTTAGCCTCAGCACAAGTCAGCAGCAGGAAGGACAAGTAGGAATGACCAACTGGAACACCAGGAAAAGTCCTAGGCTGTGCCTCTCTCAACCAATGAAGATGTGAGACCCATAAGCATTGCAAAGCTAGCTCTACAAACAAACCAAGCTCAGCCTCAGTCACTGTTCATCGAGTTCTATTTGTAGTCGCTCCAAACATCACATTCCTGTATGTGTCTTGCCTCATCGTGTGCATCTGTCTGAGCTGACATCAATCTGCCAATCAGCACACCACCAGAAGTTTTTTGGCGTGTTTCTCTCTATAGAGTCCCAAGAAATGGAGCTCAACTATGCAATGTAAGGTGGACCAATGCATGCATGTCCTTAGCAAAGAATCCCTCATCATGTGTCCTTTCACATACTTGCTTTAGCAGAACATCCTCTCTCCTGTGTCTCTTCAGTGAAACATTCCTCCATGAGTCTGCCTTAGCCTTTCACACCTGTGTCCACTTCAGGAAAACACCTCTTCATGTTTTCCCCCCAGCAAAACACATGAATATTAATATTCATCCAACACAACTGACTTTCCAAATAATCTTTAAGTTTCCACTTCACATAGTAATATAATAAGTAACGCTAAAATAAACAAGGGCACATGAGGTCCACAATAACCATGGACACAGGAATTCTGCTCTAACCAGACACAACAGAGGCCCACCCTAACCAGAGACAACACTACCTGCCTCCAAGTAGACCAGACCTATTTCAGATCACAGAGCTCTACCTGACTGCAAGGAGAACAGTTTCAGTCAGAGATATCCAGGCCAGTTAACACAAGAAAGAACTAGATGGCCAGAGGCAAGCATGAGATCATAAGTGACAGAACACAATGCAATTTGGCACCATCAGAACCCACTTCTCCCACCACAGCAAGCCCTGGATATCCTAACAAGCCTGAAAAGCAAGATAATGACCTAAAATCTCATCTCATGAAGATGATAGAGGCTTTTAAGGAGGATATAAAGAACTCCCTTAAAGAAATACAGGAAAACACAGGCAAAGGGATAGAAGCCATTAAAGAAGAAACAAATAAATCCCTTAAAGAAATAGAGGAAAATATAATCAAGTAGGTAAAGGAATTGAACAAAATGATCAAAGAACTAAAAGTGGAAATAGAAACAATAAAGGGAGGCAACCCTGGAAATGGACAACTTATGACAGAAATCAGGAGATACAGATGAAAGCATCACCAACAGAATACAAGAGATAGAAGAGAGAATCTCAGGTGCAGAAGATACCATAGACGATGTTGATGTATCAAAGAAAATGCAAAGTGTAAAAAGTTCCTATCCCACAATATCCATTAAACTCAGAATACAATGAAAAGCTCAAACCTAAGAATAATAGGAATAGAAGAGGGTGAGGTTTCCCAGCTCAAAGGGCCAGAAAACATCTTTAGCAAAATCATAGAAGAAAACTTATTTAACCTAAAAAAAAGAGACAGTCATAAATGTACAGGAAACCTACAGGATATCAAATAGAGTGGACCAGAAAAGAAAATTCTCTCATTACATAATAATCAAAACAGTAAATGCACAGAACAAAGAAAGAATATCAATGGGGAAAGGTCAAGTAACATATGAAGGCAGACCTATCAGAATTACACCATATTTCTCAACGAAGACTCTAAAAGCCAGAAGATCCTGGACAGATGTCATACAGACCATAAATAAAAGAACACAAATGCCAGCCCAGGCTACTATACTCGGCAAAACTCTTAATTACCATGGATGGAGAAACAAAGATACTCCATGAAATGTAAACAATATATTTCTTCTAATCCAGCCTTACAGATGATACTGGAAAGAAAACTCCAACATAAGGTGGGTAACTACACCCAAGAAAACATAAGAAACTAAATATTTCACAACAAAACAAAAGAAGAGAATCATACACATATAATATCACCTTCAGCAACAACAATATCACTAACTAACAATCTTCTGTCTTTGATATCTCTCAACATCAATGGATTCAATTCCCCAATAAAAAGACATAGGCTAACAGACTGGGTACGTATGTAAACAAGACCCAGCATACTGCTGGATACAAGAAACACACTTCTGTGACAAAGACAGATACTAACTCAAAATAAAGGACTGAAAAAAAGTTTTCCAAGAAAATGCTCCCAAGAAACAAGCTGGAATTGCCATTCTAATATCCAGTAAAATAGACTTTCAGAAAAATTATAAAATGAAATGAGAAAGAACACTTCATATTCATCAAAGGAAAAATCTACCAAGATGAACTCTCAATTCTGAACATCTATGCTCCAAATGCAAGGGCATGCATATTCATAAAAAACTTTACTAAAGCTCAAAATGTACATTGAACCTCAAATAATAATAGTGGGAGACATCAACACCCCCTCTCACCAATGGACATGTCAGCCTTGAAACAGAAACTAAACAGAGACACAGTAAAACTAACAGAAGTTATAAACCAAATGGATTTCAAAGATATCTACAGAACATTTCATCCCCAAACAAGAGAATGCACCTTCTTCTCAGCACCTCATGGAACCTTGTCCAAAATTGACAATATAATCAGACATAAAACAAGCCTCAACTGAAACAGAAAGATTTGACTAATCCCATGCATTCTATCAGATTACCACAGACTATAGCTAGACTTCAATAACAACAAACACAACAGAAGGCCACATACTTATGGAAACTGAACAGTTCTCTGCTCAAAGATAAATTGGTAAACAAAGAAATCAAGGACTTTATAGAATGCAATGAAAATGAAGACATATCATACCCAAACATATGGGACACAATGAAAGCAAGTGTTAAAGGGACAATTCATAGCACTAGGTGCTTTCATAAAGAAATGGGAAAGGTCCCATACACGCAATGTAACAGCACATCTTAAAGCTTTAGAACAAAAATAAGCAAACACACCAGAGATAAGTAGACTGCAAGAAATAATCAAACTCAGGGCTAAAATCAACCAGTAAGAAAGAGAATAATACAAAAGATACACAAAAATCAAGAGCCAGTTCTTTGAGAAAACCAACAAGATAGATAAACCCTTAGCAAAATTAAGAGCACAGAGACAGTATCCAAATTAACAAAATCAGAAATGGAAAAGGGGACATAACAACAGAAAGTGAGGAAATTTTAAAAATTATCAGAACTTACTAAAAAACCCTCTACTCAAAACTTGAAAATCTACATGAAATGGATTTCTTTCTAGACAGATACCACACACCAAAGTTAAATAAAGATCAGGTAAATTATCTAAATAGTCCAATAACGCCTAAGGAAATAGAAATAGTCATCAAAAAACTCCCAACCAAAGAAGCCCATGAACAGGTGGTATTAGTGAAGAACTCTTATCAAACTTTCAAAGAAGAGCTAATAGCAATACTTCTCAAATTATTCCACAAACTAGAAACAGAAGGACCACTACCTAATTCATTCTATGAAGCCACAATTACAATGATATCTAAATCATACAAAACTGAACAAAGAAAGAGAACTTCAGATGAATCTGACTTATGAATATCAATGCAAAATAATAAAATTCTTGCAAACCAAATAGAAGAACACATCAAAACGATCATTCACCATTATCAATTAAGCTTCATCCCATGGATACATGGATGTTTCAATATACGAAAATCCATCAACATAATACACTATATATATACGAAATCAAGGGGGAAAATGATCATCTCATTAGATGCTTAAAACGTCTTCAACAAAATACAACACTTTTTCACATTGAAAGTCCTGGAGTGATCAGAATGCATGTTACATACCTAAAAAACAATAAAGCAATATATAACAAACCAACAGCCAACATCAAATTAAATGGAGAGAATCCAACTAGAAGCAATCCCACTAAAATCCAGGAGAAGACAAGGTTACCCAATTCCCTATTTATTCAATATAATACTCAAAGTTCTACCTGAACAATTAGCCAAACAAAAGGAGATTAAGGGATACAAACTGGAAAAGAAGAAATCAAAGTATCACTATTTTCATATAATATGATAATATACATAAGCAACCCCAAAAATTCAACCAGAGAATTACTACAGCTGACAGACAACTTCAGCAAAAGTAGCAGGATATAAAATTAACTCAAACAAAACCAGTAGCCTTCCTTTATACAAATGATAAACAGGCTGAGAAAGAAATTAGGGAAATGATTCCCTTTACAATAGCTATAAATAGTATAAAATATCTTGGTGTAATTCTTACCAAGCAAAAATGAAAAATCCAGAAGACAAGAACCTCAAATCCCTGAAAAAGAAATTGAAGAAGACCTCAAAATATAGGAAGATCTATCATTCTCATGAATTGGTAAGATTAACATAATAAAATGGGTATCTTACCAAAAGCAATCTAGAGATTCAATGCAATCCCCATCAAAATTCCAATTCTATTCTTCAAAAGTTAGAAAGAGCAATTTGCAAATTCATCTGAATAACAAAAACCCAGGATAGCAAAAACTATCTTCAACAATAAAAGAATTTTTTGGGGAATCACCATCTCTGACCTAAGCAATATTACAGAGCAATAGTGATTTAAAAAAAAAAAACTGTGTGGTGTTGGTACAGAGACAGGCAGGTAGATCAATGGAATAGAATTGAAGACCCAGAAATGAACCCACACACCTATGGTCACTTGATCTTTGATAAAGGAGCCAAAACCATCCAATGGAAAAAAGATAGCATTTTCAACAAATGGTGCACATTCAACTGGAGGTCAGCATGTAGAAGAATGCAGATCGATCCATGCTTATCACCCTGTACAAAGCTTAAGTCCAAGTGGATCAAGTCCACACAAAACCAGATATACTCAAACTAATAGAAGAAAAAGTGGGGAAGAGCCTCAAACACATGGGCACTGGGGAAATTTTCCTGAACACACCACCAATGGCTCAGGCTCTAAAATCAACAATTGCTAAATGGGGTCTCATGTAAATGAAAAGCTTCTGTAAGGGAAAAGTTGCCACCAATAAGACAAATCAGCAACCTATAGATTGGGAAACAAAATCTTTACTAACCCTACATCCATCCAACAGAGGGCTAGTATCCAATATATACAAAGAACTCAAGAAGTTAACCTTCAAAAAACCAAATAACCCAATTTTAAAAATTGGGTACAGCGCTAAACAGAGAATCCACAACAGAAGAATCTCAAATGACCAAGAAGCACCGAAGAAATGTTCAAAGTCCTTAGTCATCAGAGAAATGCAAATCAAAATGACCCTGAGAGCCCACCTTACACCAATCAGAATAGCTAAGATCAAAATCTCAGATGACAGCACATGCTGCCAATGATGTGGAGAAAGAGGAACATTCCTTCATTGCTGGTGGGATTGCAAATGGGTACAACCACTCTGGAATTCAGTATGGAGGTTCCACAGAAAATTCGAAATAGTTCTACCTGTAGAACCAAGCTATAACACTCTTAGACATATACCCAAAAGTTTCCCCAATATACGTACCACAAGGACATGTGCTCCACTATGTTTATAGTAGCCTTATTTGTAATAACCAAAATCTGGAAACAAACCAGATATCCCTCAACCAAAGAGTAGATACAGAAAATGTAGTTCATTTACATAATGGAATATTATCCAGCTATTAAAATGAGTACATCATCATGAATTTTGCAAGCATATGAATGGAACTAGAAAATATCCTGAGTGAGGTAACTCAGACCCAAAAGGACATGCATGGTATATACTCATTGATAAGTGGATATTAGACAAAAAGTTCAGAATAACAAAGATACAACCCACAGACCACAAGTAGTGTAAAATGCGGAAGGACCGAGTAAGGAGGCTTCAACCACATTCAGAAGAGTGGAGGCAGCTGGAAGGAGGGCTCTGGGAAGAATAGGGAAGGGGAAAGGGGGAACAAGATCAGATATGGGGGAGGGGACAGGAGAGAAGCCCAGAGGGCTAAGAGAATGAATGCAAATAAGCAGCCTTGGAAAGTGGGAGGTGGGGGTACCTCAAGAAAGTACCAGAGACCTGAGAGGTGAGAGATTCTCAGGACTCAATGGGGTGACTTTATCTAAAATGCCCAACAATGGGGAGAAGAAACTCGAAGAGTCCACATACAGGGCTTCAAGTAGACGGTTAGGGTTACTAACCCACATTCAAATTTTCAAGCCCAGAATTTTTCCTGTCTAAAAGAACTGCAGGGACAAAAATGAAGAAGAAACTGAAGGAAAGGCAGTCCAGTGACTGGTTAAACTTAGGATCCATCTCATGGGGGTGGAGGGACAGCACCAAGGCCTGGCACTAATACTATATTGTGCTTACAGACAGGAGCCTGGCATGTCTGTCCTCTGAGAGGCTCTACCAGCAGCTGACTGAGACAGAGGCAGATACTTATCCTAACCATTGGACTGAAGTCCCGGACCCCTAAGGTTGAATTAGGAGGAGATGGAAGCAGAAGAGGAGGGCTACCTCATAGGAAAAGGAGCTGACCCAGACCCCAGGGAACTCCCAGAGACTGATCCATCAACCAGGAGCAGACACCAGCTGGTCTGAGGCCTCTAATACAGAGGTCTGCCTGGTCTCGACCCAGTGGGAGAAGATGAGCTTAATCCTTGAAAGAGTTGGGGCCCCAGGGAACAGAAAGTCCTGGTGGTGAGGCAGCACCCTCTAGGAGGCAAGGGAGAGGAGGAACTGTGGGGGTACTGAGAGGGGAGGACAATGACTAGAATGTAAATAAATAATTTTTAAAAATAGTCTTATATGTTTTAAAAGGTCTGTATGGAAGATCCAAGGCCAATTTTTTTGAATTTGTTCTCTTCAACTCTGAGGCATCTTAGTGCTGACTTTGTCTGTCTGTCTGTCTGTTTTGACACAAGTTCTGTCTGTTTAATTATCCTGGAACTCTCTGTAGAGCAGTAGAGCAGGCTGACCTCAAGAGTTCCTCCTGCTTCTGCCCCCTAAATGCTGAGATTAAAGCTGTGCACCACTGCACCTGGCTTTGCCTGACTTCTTTCAGAGTACTTCTGACTTGGTGGGTATTTCAACTGCAGATAATCAATGCATTAACATAGTAATGTTTGCTGATACCTGTTATATAGTTGCTTACAGAAGAGGCTAAGCTAGGTGCTTAGGAACAACTGACATTTCTGTCACTATATAAATACACTGAAATTATATATAAGAAAATACATTTGCAAAAGAAGCTGGACAAGGTGTATACACCTATAATTACAGGTCAAGTAGTAAGATCATAGTTTCAAGGCTTGCCTGCACTATAGAGCAAGTTAGTTCAACTCCAGTTTGGAAAATTCTGACTAAAAAAGAATAACAAGACTATGGATATGGCTCAGTACTTAAGTTCTTCCTGATCATGTACAAGGTTGTCAATTCAATCATAGTACAGATAGATAGATAGATAGATAGATAGATAGATAGATAGATAGATAGATAGATAGATAGATAGATATGAAAGCGAGTTTTACAAATTTGCTATAAATTGTGTGATTTAGGAAAGAGTTTGATCTAAAATAATAAACTTAGGTTTATCTGACTGGTAGCACATCCCCTGGGCAAGTTATTTATCCTATATTATATATTCTTTGTATTTAATATGGACATAGATAATGAAAGCATATAAGGATTCGATGAGAAATTACATGAAACATGAGACCTAGCTACTAGGTGTACTCAATAAATGTACATTTTAATTGCCCCTTTCAATTCCCTGACTTCCCTTCAAGACCAAGAAATGTCATGATCATTCTGAGTGCTGCAGTAGTGCGGCCACTAGATGGAGCCATTCACTATAATTTCTTCATCCCTGACTCGTCTCTGATTCCTGTCTAGAGTTTCAAGGTTGATTGATCCTGCCTCTGTTCTTCAGTCTTTCTAGAGGTCTGTGGTGCCTGTGAAAGGGTCTGGAACTCTGTCTGTTTCCCTTCTAGCACCCTCAAAAGTTGACTGAACCCAGAAACATGGCTAGTGGCATTCTCTGAAACCAAATATAGGAGATTCAGTGTAAAACCGTTCTCATACACAAAAACAGGACCTGAGCTCCAATACTATTGAGTAATAAGAGTTGGGCAACTTGTTCTCCATTTGTTTTGTTTTTTTTTCAAGTTTTTGATGTTTTCATTGCCACACGTACCTTGATGTTTAGTGGTCACCGCAGTGAAATACTATTTGGGAGATTCTTTTGGACTGGCGCAGAGGATCTGAGTTGGGTTCCCAGCACGGACAGTGAGTGGGTCACAACTGCCTATTACTCCAGCTCCAAGGGATGTGCCATCTCCCTTCTGGCCCTGTGCGGACCTGCACACACCAACATGCAAATACAAATGCAATTAAATCTTTTTTCAGGTTATTTTTAAAATATATTCATTGATTCATTTTATAAAGCAATATCAGCCCCCTCTCCTCCCAGTACCTCCTCACACAGACCCTCCCCCCATTTCCTCTCCCTTCTCCTTTGAGAAGGGGAGACCCCCCTTTGTATCACACACACACACACACACACACACACACACACACACACACACACACACACACACACACACACCACCCCTACTCTCCCATCCTGGCACATCAAATCACTGAAGGACTATGCATATCCTCTCCCACCGAGGCAGGGCAGCCTAGTTAGGGGAATGGGATCCACAGGAAGGCAATGGATTAAAGGACAGTCCCTGCTCCAGTTGTTTGGAGACCTGCGTGAAGATCAAAATACTCACATGATACTTATGTGCGTGGTCAGGGTCATAGGTCCAGCCCGTGCTTACTCTTTGATTTATGGTTCATTCTTGGGGAGCCCCTAAGGGTCCAGGTTTGTTGACTCTGTTGGTATTCCTGTGAAGAGGCCCTGTCCTCTTTCGGTCCCTCAATCATTACAATTAAATCTTGAATCAAATAAAAAAGAAATCTAGAAGTCTTTAAAAGATGAAAAACCTACAGAATGAAATTCCCTGCTCCCAGAGATTTTATAAAAAGAAATCTGGAATTAACACTCCATAAATGATTTAACTATTGTTACATTCATAAATCACTTGGGTGACATCTTTCTTTTTTAAAAACTTACATTTCCTTTTAAATGTGTTCGTTTTTCATAATATTTTACACTAAAAAAAGTTATTAACTCAGGATTAATAGGATAGAAAGAAGAATATATAAAGGTTCCCATAAATTTATGAGCCTTGCTTTAGTTTTCTGCTTATTTTGTTTTATTGAGACAAGTTTTCAATATGTCAATTCCCACCCCCAAGTGACCTGGAACTTGATATGTAGATTAAGCTAACCTTGAATTCACAGAGACCCACGAGTCAGTGCCTTGTCAGTGCTCGGGTTGAAGTTGGGCACTCACTACCTTGCCCGGGACAAGCTTTGTTTGATCATATTAAAGTTGTTTCAGTCTTGATCTTTCAAGTCATAATTGATTCCATTATCTACAATCTACCTTGGAATATTAGTTGCAGCAATCAGATGTGTGCACATTCATTAATAAAAGGTATCGTTTGGGGGCTAGAGTGATAGATGACCCAGTAGTTAAGAATGCCTACTGTTCATTCAAAGGACATGGTTTCATCCCCAGCTCCCACCTGGCAGCTCACAACAATCTGTAACTCCTGTCCTAGGTGATGAAACACCCTCTTCTGGCCTCTGGTACTACATGGTCATGGTACACAGACATACTTGCGGGCAACACATCCACACATAAAACATAATCTTAAAAATAAAAATAAATTTAAAAAGAGTATATTATATACCAAGCTAGGCATGTGCTTCTCATAGGGTATCAGAGTAGATTGATAAAGATATATAGATGTGTACACTAATCTATGTACACACACACACACATACATACACACACACACACACACATCAATGCACTTACATAAATATTTCTGTCAATTTATTAGAGTTCTTTGTGCATGAATCACTATAGCACCCTCCCTTCCTTATCTACAACCTCTTCCTTTAACATTGAAAACCTGCTGACATTTATGTGTTTATTCAGCCCCAGCACAGTTTATTTAACAATTTCAAGGTGACCAACGTGTACCCTAATAAGAAACAATGTTGTCACACAAAAGGACTGAAGCTTTCTTTCTCTAGTTATATTACCTTTTACCTGGATTGGTGATAACTAGAACACATTAAAGAAATGTGTTGCTTTTC
Source organism: Rattus rattus (assembly GCF_011064425.1). Lineage (NCBI taxonomy): Eukaryota > Metazoa > Chordata > Mammalia > Rodentia > Muridae > Rattus > Rattus rattus. The sequence continues at coordinate 100,888,331 of NC_046172.1, forward strand.
TTGCGTGCTCCAGAGGAAGCTGAGGCATCCCTGCTTAAGAACCAGTGGTTACATTTTTCCTCTGCTAGGTCCTGGATACTGTCTCCATGGTGATAACAGCTGTGCCATGTCATTATCAATCCACCAACAGAAAGAGAAGCTTTTAAGCCAAGATAATGTTTAGCAGACAGCAGGGTTTCTGTTGGACACTAAGTACTGGTACAAAACCTTGAGTTTCTAAAAATATTGCTGGAGGTGAACTGTTTCAATCTGGAGAGTAAATGTCAAATCAGAAAGTCCACACAAGTGAGCAATGAAGCCTACTAAATCATCACTCAGTGGAAAACTTGGACTGACCAGCTTGGTCCTTTTTTAATGATGAGCCCCAAATTAAAATATTTTTATTTTTCCAAGTGAATAAATATTCATTTAAACTATCTGTTCCTCGAACACAGTGGTTTCTTAACCTTCCTAATGTTTCGACCATTTAATACACTTCTGTATGTTATGGTGACCCCCCAACCATGAACTTTTTTCATTGCTACTTCATAACTGTAATTTTGCTACTGCTATGAATGGCGGCAACCCACAAGTAGAGAATCACAGCTCTAACCCAATCCTTTGGGATTTGAAGATCTACAAAGACATATATTATTTTAAATCAGGAGTACTTAATAAATTAAATTCAGATATTATCCTGTGGTTGTTTTATAGTACTTGCTTTTTGTTCCTTCAGCCAATAACAAGTACTTACTCTATGTCAGGACCTTGAACAGATCTCCCTGGGGAAAGACACTGCCTGAGAATATCCATTTACATGATGAAAAGCATCTTCTATGTTTTTGTTTTTTTGTTTTTTTTTTTTTTTTCTTGCAATGGCTAAAATGTACAAGAGGATGGGGATGGCGATCTGGTTAAATAGGAATCCAGTTCTGTAATTACATCCATCCTCCCAGAAAAGACAGGAAGGTGAAACCATTGTAATGGACGCCCTAAAAATTCAGGGTACAGTACTGCCCATTGTTACTCATACCTTATAGATCTTGATAAGAACAAGTATTAAAGAGCCTCGGGTTGACTACAATGACTTTGCTATACTTATTTGCCAGGGCTGCCACAACAAAATGTCAGGTGCTTAAGCAACAGAAGCTAATTTCCTGGAAAATGAAGTCTAAGATCAAGATGTCAGCGGCAGATTCCATTTCTTCTGAGGCCTTACTCTTGGCTTTCAAGAAAATACTTCTTGATGTCGCCAAACAGACCTCTCCCTGTATATATGGGCCCTAGATATCTCTCTGTATGTGCCAATCTTCCCTTTTGATGAGAACACTATTCAGCTTGGAGATAAGACCCACCCTACAACCTCATTTTTAGTTTAGTTTCTGCCTTAAAGTCTATCTCCAGTCCATAACAGTACCCCAAACAATTACTGTATCCCTAACAATTTTAAGGAACAAAATGTTGCTATATTGGCCAGAGTGGCCCTGAACTCTACAGCTCAAATGATCCTTCTGTCTTAGTTCCCCAGATTGCTGGCCCACCAACCTTGTTCCACCCCACTTGGCTTTAAAACAAAATCTCGAAGTGATGAATCTGTAGTAGCAATGGTAAGTTGGAAAATGGTAAGTACAGCTACAAGATCCGTGGCTGCTTTTTTGGCTCAGTGTGTAAGACTGTGTATGTAATATATCTAATATATCTAACTCAGACAAAGATGAGGCAGAGCGACAGCATATAATGTCAGGATTTATGAGGAGTTTAAACACATCCAGATACTGCAATATATGCCCCAAGCCCCAAATCATTCCCTCAAGTGCATTTTATAAAACATTTGGGAATTTTTTAATGCACCACAAAACTTACCCAGTTAAAGTACAGCAGTGCAACAGTTCCTATATAATCTGTTCTATGCAACTATTGCTCCTAACTTCAGAATATTGTCATCATTCCAATACGGTACCCATTGGCAGCCACTTTTCCTGCCTTTTATCAATCCAATAAATGGTTTGTCTCCTGGAGACTTGCTTACTGTGGACATTTTATGTAAGAAGAATAAAAGAACATGTGGCACTTTGTGCTTAGCTTCTTTTATGCCATAGCATGGATTGGTACATAATTATGTTTAATTTTTAAGTAATTATCTATTACTCATTTAATTTATCCACTAATCAGTTGGTAAGCAGTTATTGTCAGTCTTGGTCATTATGAATAATGTTGCTCTAATCATTTGTGTAAACTTGTTTTGTGTGAACATTAATTTACAGTTCTTCTAGATATGAACTAGGAGTAGAGTTGCTGCGTCATAATTTACAGTTCTTCTAGATATGAACTAGGAGTAGAGTTGCTGCGTCATATTTTTTATTTGTTTTGAGAATCTATCAAGATGTTCGTCACTACTCTGACTTTTTGCATTTCTACTTACTGCTGTAAAATAACTAAAATAGCATTCAAAGATAGCCTTACTATTTTAGAATATTTAAAGTTGTATTTAGATTTATTTTTATTTCACATTTATATGAATTTCCTATATATATGTCCCCACATATATATCTGGACATCACATGCATTCAGTGTCTGCAGAAGCCACAACAGTGTTGGATACCTCGGGAAATGGGATTTCTGTATGGATTCTGGGGTTAGAACCTGAAACCTGTAGAAGAACAGTCAATGCTCTTCGAAGCCATCTCTCCAGCCCATACTTAGTATTTTTCAAGATTTATTCGTGTGTACACACACACACACACCACACACACACACACACACACACACCAATGTGTTGTAGGTACCTGCTGAATTCTGGAGACGTTAGATGGACCTGGAGTTAAAGGAATTGGAGAGCCATTCATCATGGGTGCTGAAAACAGAGGCTAGTGCTCTGAAAGAGCAGCACTTTTAACTGTTCCTCTCCCGTGCTACTTTTCTATATTTAATTTCATTTTATACATTTGTATTTAAGAGCCTATATGATTATACAATATAAGTAGAATAATAACCATGCTACATATCAATGACATTTTTCACATATATTCATGGCATGTAAATATTCCATCTTATCGCCACAATTTAGACAATCTTCTAACATTCAATATCCACCTGTCTATATCATGGTGACAATGGAAGACAGAAGTAATGTATCTTCTAGGATTTCTGACTTGTGATTTGGGTTGGTCTTTTAAATAGAAGTATAAGCACAAACCCTTAAGAAAAAGTCCTAGATTGTGTGCATCTCCTGCAGTGGAGCTGAGGCCCCTGGTTTGAAGTCTTGGTTCTCGTAATTGGTGACAATTAAAATCTTTTAGTGCATATTATTCATTACGACGATAGAAAGACCAATAGCAATAATTTGAAATTGGTAGAACAAAATGACTTAGATATTAAACATCCCTTACTAGGGGAATAGGAAGGAAGAGAGGGCCCCTGTAGGGACCCTGGTGTTTTACTTCCGTTAGGATCAGCACCAAACAGAACCCAAACCAAATAGCACCCATACATTGCTCTATCTTCTGATGCTTAAAGAGACTTCAAATTAAGTTTTTAGTGAACCATGAAATTAACCTTAGACATTTTTAAAACAAAAAGATTATCTTGTAGTCTAAAATAGAACTGCATCTTTCCCCTAAACATTTAAAAATCAGCAAGAAACCATTAAAAGGATGCTCATCCAAGAGTGCCGTAATCTCAACTACTTAGGAAACTGAGGCGTAAGTTTGAGGCCAGCTTGTACAATGTGTCAAGACACTGTCTCAAAGAAAAATAAAACTAAACAAATCACTTGGGCAAAGAAGACTTAAGTAGAACGTAATCTTGGTTGAGTCAGAATCCTTAATCAAAACAGTCTTCCTTGGGTAAATTTTAGATGCAGTGAAACAAAGGGCACACTTGCTTGGTCCTCATGGTGTTCTATGTACGGCAAGATCAGATAGAGTAACTGCTGAAGTCCCAGATGGGAAGTAGAGTGGATACAGACAGACTGCAGAAGTAGTAGCAACTGGGACATATACTGGCAGCAGTGGGAGTGGAAATTTATGAAAAGCCTTCAAAACCAATGGGTGTAAAGTTGAAAGGGATGAAGCAGAGAACTATCCCATGTGATTGCTGACTTTTCTAGATGGACTTTACCCAAGGAAACTATCTGAAAATTAATCATAAGTCTTAGAAGTAAGGGGCACTCAACAAACGTCCAAGCCATTGAATATACAACAATGTGTAGGCAATAAAAAAAAGGTTAGAAAAATTGAGGAGGTATTAAGACCACTCCCCTCCCTGTGACTTCAATGGCTTCTGTTTTTACTTTGTCTTGGGCATTCACTAAATCAAAAGAATAATGAATTGGAAGTTGTGTTCAGTTCAGCAATCGTTCATGCCTCTCTTTGGGGGAAATGATTTATTTGAAGCTTATAAATAAAAACAATGACATGAAAGCATTTCAGTTTTATACATTATTGCCAAGAACATGACATTTTGATTTTTCTCTTTCAAGGTCCTCTCAGTCTAATGAGGACTTCTTAAGTGGTGCTCTGACTGCATTAGGGTCTTTAGAATCATGGTGGGTAGAGGGCTTGTTAGATTCTGGGACACTGAATCACAATCTCTGTGAGAAGGGAAGTAGGGATCTGTTTATAACAACTTTCTAGGGAATTGTTTCACACCCTCAAATTGAAGAATCTGTGATCTAGGAATAGAATTTCAAGCAGCTAACTTATTTGCATAAAGACCAAGAGACAGATAAAAAAACTGTATAAATGGCCCAAGGTCTACAGTCCTTCAGCAGTGTGCTACTCAATACTGCATCTAATAGTGGACCCTCAAACAAACCAAAACAACCAGAATAGTTTCATTTGTCTGTTTACACGGTATAAATATTCCCACCATGTACAATTTTAAGCAAACAATGCTTAGCCATGGTGTGCACACTGTAAAAATGGTATTTTGACCAAATAGATATAATCATTGTAAAAAGCTTAATATAGTATAATAACATAATTAGAATATGATAAATGTTGCCTTTCTATTTTGTTGCTATATAAAATGTAATTATGGGAGCCAGAGAGATAACCTGTCTTCTGAGAAGCTGTCTTCTGACCTCTTGTGTAACAACATGGCACATGATATGCACATATATATGGATACACACACATATACACACACACAAGTAACAGAATATAATAAAAATTACAATTTCAAACACAACTCTACTGTATGGTTTGGAAGTTTAACAAGCCAGAAAGCACACCACTGAACAGAGACATTCCTCAAAAATGCACAGCACTCTTGGTCTACCTATGGATTAATTAATCATCCCATGTGAGCTATCATGGAGAACATTTCTTCTGCCAGGCAAGAAGAAAAGGGTGTGGGAATGATAAAAGAAAAAGTTGTTTACAGATCCAGTCTGTAAATCTGTGTCTTTTTACTGGAGAATTGAGTCCATTGGTGTTAAGAGATACTAAGTAACAGCATTTTGCTGCATATAGGAAATGCACCTCACTGACAAAGACAGACACTACCTCAGAGTAAAAGGGTGGGAAATTTTTTTCTAAGCAAATGGTCCCAAGAAACAAGCTGGAGTAACCATTCTAATATCAAATAAAATCAACTTTCAACCAAAAGTTGTGACAAAAGATAAGGAAGGATAATTCATATTCATCAAAGGAAAATCTACCAAGATGAACTCTCAATTCTGAACATCTATGCTCCAAATGCAAGGGCACACACATTCATAAAAGAAACTTTACTAAAGCTCAAAGCATTTATTGCACCACACACAATAATAGTAGGAGATGTGAACACACCATTCTCATCAACAGACAGATCATGGAAACAGAATCTAAATAGAGACACAGAAGTTATGAATCAAATGGATTTAACAGATATCTATAGTACATTTTATCCTAAAACAAAAGAATGCACATTCATCTCAGTACCTCATGGTAAAGGGTCAAAATTGACCATATAATCAGTCACAAAACAGGCCTCAACAGATACAAAAGATTGAAATAATCTCATGCATCCTATCAAATTACCATGGATTAAGACTGATCTTCAATTAAAACGAAAATGGCAGAAAGCCCACATGAACATGGAAGTTGAACAACTCTCTACTCAATGATAACCTGGTCAAGGATGAAATAAAGAAATTAAAAACTTCTTAGAGTTTAATGAAAATGAAGGCACACCATACCCAAACTTATGGAACACATTGAAAGCAGTGTTAGGAAAACTTACAGCTCTGAGTGCCTCCAAAAAGAAACTGGGAAGAGTATACATTAGCAGCTCGACAGCACACCTATATGCTCTAAAACAAAAAGAAGCAAATACACACAAGAGGATTAGATGGCAGGAATAAACAATCTCAGGACTGAAATCAATTGAGTAGAAACAAAAAGTACTATACAAGGAATCAACAAAACCAGGAGCTGGTTCTTTGAGAAAAACAAGATAGATAAGCCCTTAGCCAGACTAACCAAAGGACAGAGAAACAATATCCAAATTAACAAATTCAGAAATGAAAAGGGAAACATAACAACAGAAAACAAGGAAATTCAAAAATTATCAGATCCTACTTCAAAAGCCTATATTAAAACTGGAAAATATGGAGGAAATGGACAATTTTCTAGACAGATACCAGGTACCAAAGTTAAATCAGGACCAGATAAACCATCTACACAGTCCCATAACCACTAAAGTGTGTGGATATAAAGTTAACTCAAACAAATCAGTAGCCTTCCTCTACTCAAAGGATAAACAGTTTGAAAAAGAAATTAGGGAAATGATACCCTTCACAATAGCCACAAATAATATAAAATACCTTGGTGTGATTTTAACCAAGCAAGTGAAAAATCTGTATGACAAAAACTTCAAGTCTCTGAAGAAAGAAATCAAAGAATATCTCAGAAGATGGAAAGATCTTCCATGCACAGGGATTGACAGGATTAATATAGTAAAAATGGCACTTTCCCAAAAGCAATCTACAAATTGAAATTTAATGCAATCCCCATCAAAATTCCAACTCTATTCTTCATAGAGTTAGAAAGAGCAATTTACAATTCATTTGGAATAACAAAATACCAAGGATAGCACAAACTCTTCTGAACAAAAGAAGTTCTGGAGGATTCACGATCCCTGACCTCAAGCTGTATTACAGAACAACCGTGATAAAAAATACTACATGGTATTGGTACAGAGACAGGCAGGTAGATCAATGGAATAGAAATGAAGACTCAAAAATTAACCCACATACTTATGGTCACTTGATCTTTGATAAAGGATCCAAAACATACAATGGGAAAAAGAAAGCATCTTCAATAAATGGTGCTGGTTCAACTGGTGGTCAGCATGTAGAAGAATGCAAATCGATCCATTCTTATCTCCTTGTACAAAGCTCAACCCCAAATTCATCAAGGACCTCCACATAATACCAGATATATGAAAATAATAGAAGAGAAAATAGGGAAGAGCCTCGAACACATGTGCCCAGGGGAAAATTTCCTGAACAGAACACGAATGGCTTATGCTCTAAGATCAACAATCAACAAATAGGACCTCATAAAATTGCAAAGCTTCTGTAAGGCAAAGGACACTTTCATTGGGACAAAACGGCAACCAACAGATTGGGAAAAGATCTTTACCAATGCTACGTGCAATAGAGGGCTAATATCTAATATATACAAGGAATTCAAGAAGTTAGACTTCAGAGAACCAAATAACCCTATTAAAAAATGGGGAACAGAGCTAAACAAAGAATTCTCAGCTGAGGAATATCAAATGGCTGAGAATTACCTAACGAATGGTCGTCATCCTTAGTCATCAGGGAATTGCAAAACAACCCTGAGATTTCACCTCATGCCAGTCAGAATGGCTAAAATCAAAAACTCATGTGACAACAGATGCTGGCAAGGATGTGGAGAAAGAGGAACACTCTTCCATTGTTGGTGGGATTGCAAGCTGGTACAAACACTCTGGAAGTCAGTCTGGAGGTTCCTCAGAAAATTAGACTTAGTTCTACCTGAGAACCTAGCTATACCACTCCTGGGCATATACCCAAAAGATGCTCCAACATATAACAAGGATACATGCTCCACTATGTTTATAGCAGCCTTATTTATAATAGCCAGAAGCTGGAAAAAACCCAGATGTCCCTCAACAGAGGAATAGAAACCTAAAATGTGGTACATTTACACAATGTATTACTACTCAGCTATCAAAAACAATGACTCCATGAAATTCATAGGTGAATGGATGGAACTAGAAAATGTCATCCTGTGTGAGGTAACCCAATCACAAAAAACATACCTTGTATGCACTCACTGATAAGTTGATATTAGCTCAAAAGCTCGAATTACCCAAGATACAAACCACAGACCACGTGAAGCTCAAGAAGAAGGATGACTGAAGTGTGGATGCTTCAGTCCTGCTGAGAAGGAGGAACAAAAATATTAAGAGGAGGAAATATGGAGACAAAATTTGGAGCAGAGGCTGAAGGAAAGGCAATCCAGAGACTGCTCTACCTTGGGATACAGTACATACATGTATAGCTACTAAACCCAGACAATATTGAATATGCCAAGAAGTGCATGCTGACAGGAGCCTGTCTCCTGAGAGGCTCTGCCAGAGCATGACAAATATAGGAGCGGATGCTTGCAGCCAGCCATTGAACTGAGAATGGGGTCCCCATTGGAGGAATTAGAGAAAGGATTGAAGTTGCTGAAGGGGCTTGCAACCCTGTGAAACAACAATATCAACCAACCAACCATAGCTCCCAGGGATTAAACCACTACCCAAAGACTATACACAGAGTGACCCATGGTTCCAGGTACATATGTAGCAGAGGATGGCCTTGTTGGGCCCTTGGTCCTGCCAAGGCTTGACCCCCCAGTGTAGGGGAATGTCAAGGGGAAGGGGAATGGGGAGTGGTTGGAAGGGAACACCCTCATAGAAGAAGGGGGAGGGGTGATGGGATAAGGGGGGTTATGGACAGGAAACCCGGAAAGGGGATAACATTTAAAATGTAAATTAAAAATTATCCAGTAAAAAAATGGAAAAGCCTTGTGCTGCTCTTAAGATTCCCCTAAAGATAATGTAATATTTCTTCTATGATACTTACAAAATTCTTGAATTTCACACGTTGGTATTTTCACTCATGTTTTAAACATGTAGGTGTCTATTTTTAAATTTATTAGAAAGGACTGGAAATACAGCTCAATGTAGAGTATTTTTCCTAGCAGATATAAAGAATTTGGTTCAAAACTAAAAAGTTCCTTTAAAAAGAAAAGGTGTCAAAATTATTTTGACCAACACAACTTGAAGCATAACTTAAAAAGTAAGGAGGGCTTGGGAAAGGTAAGCAAGTGCTGAATCACAGGAGAGTTGTCGGCCATTGGGGCGTTGTTTTCTGAGCAGCAGGCTGCGTGGTGGAAATGCATACATAGAGATGATTTGAGACGGTTAAGTCCCACAACTGCCTGTAACTCCAGCTGCAGATGGATACATCTCTTCTGGCGTCTTCAGGCAGCTACACTCAAGAGTTCTCTCTCTCTCTCTCTCATACACATACACACACACACACACACACACACACACACACGCTTCAAAATAATAAAAACAATCTTTTAAAAAAAATAAGGCTAAGAGCAATACTGAGCAAGCAGTTAGAACATTGCAGTAATCAAGGCAAGAAATGGCAGTTGGCCTGGACCAGCCATGTAGCTAGCTGTTGGCTAGTCATTCCCTCACAGGATTAATTTGATGATGAAACAATGATCAGGAAAGGGCCGCGTGTGGCACAGTGGAAACTGCTGTTGCTAAACGCAGACCTCATAAAGCAATCGGATGTTTTCTACTAGCAATTCAAATTGTAAAGCATCAAGAAAGACTAAGTGTTTGGTACATTTATAAACCAACAACTGGATACTATGTGTCTTAGTTAGGGTTTTACTGCTGTGAAGAGACAACATGACCAAGGCAACTCTTATAAGGACAACATTTAATTGGGGCTGGCTTATAGGCTCAGAAGTTTAGTCCATTATCATCAAAGCAGTAGCAAGGCAGTGTCCAGGCAGGCATGGGGCTAGAGAAGGAACTGAGAGTTCTATATTTTCTTCTACAAGCAGCCAAGAGGAGGCTGGCTTCCAGGCAGCTAGGACAATGCTTTTAAAGCACATGCCCAAAATGACATACTTCCTCCAACAAGGCCACACCTACATCAACAAGAGCACACCTGTTAATAGTGCCACTCCATAGGCCAAGTGTATTAAAAAACGGTCCATTCCCTGGTCCCCATAGGCTTTTTCAAACACGTGAGCCTATGGGGGGCATACCTGGCCATAGCATAATGCAAAATATATTTAATCCAACTTGAAAGGTCCCCATTATCTATAGCAGTTTCAACAATGTTAAAAATCCAAAGTTCAAGGTCTCTTCTAAGATTCATGCAGTCTTTTAACTGTAATCCCCAAAGCAAAACAGAAAAACAGCTGGGCAGACTCCAAACTCTGCATCTCTATGTCTAATGTTTAACTAGTCGTCAAATCTCCAACTCTTTTTTCATCTTTGTTAATTGCAGCAAACTTCTTTCTCCAGAACCTGTTCCATTCCTTGTTAGCAGCTTTCCTCAACAGATATCCCACAGCTCTGAACGTCCTGGGTTTTCCAAGGCAATTTCAATGTCACAATGTTTGGGAACCACACATGATCTTCTGAGTTCCTCCAAAGGGCTGGTGTCACGTCTCCAGCTATGCCCTCTGTGCACTCTGGTTGACTTTACTCCACTGCTGCAGCTGTTCTTGGTGATCATCCCATGGTACTGGCATCTCCAGTACTCTGGAGTCTTCTGCTGCAACTAGGCCTCACCAATAAGCCTCTCATAGGCACTCGGCACCTTCACCAATGGCCTTCTATGGCCTCTCACAGTGCCAAAACTCAGCTGCTCTCCTTTATACTTTCAAAACCAGTACCACCTGGGTGCCTCTTACACATCCCCAAATCCAGCTGCACTCACGCTACAATCTTAGCTGTCTCTGGAACAGCTTCAGCAAAATGTGAAATTCAACATTTCAGGTTTTCCCATCTCTAATCAATGAGCTCCCTGCCTGATTCTCCGAACTCAGTGGTCGCCAACCTTCCTAATGCTACAACCCTTTAACATTATTCCTCATGTTGTGGTGACTCCCACCCATAAAATTATTTCCTTGCTATTTCGTGCTCTCAGAAGAAGAGGTCCATCTAACCAGCATCAATTGTCCCAGTGGTGCTTTCTATTTTTAACTCTAAAGCCAGAACCCCATGTCCAAAGCTGCCGAGTTATAGTGCTTGCTGGGGCTGGCACATACCCTACACAAACATGCTATTACCAGCTGTTTTCCAACTCCCTCACTGCCTAAGCTTGGCTGTCCTGGACCTTACTCTGTAGATTGACCTTGATTTGCTTGGCACTGTCTCTTGAATGTTGGGATGAAAGGCATGGACCACCACACCTGATTTAAGCTGGTAGCTTTGTTGTAAAACATCATCAAATAGGGTGGATCCTATGTAAGACATCTTCAAAGCAGGCTCCCCTGAAAGACATTAACAACAAAAACATTGGCTCCCTTGCTACATGTCATTAAACAGGGATTTTCTTCTGGAAGACATCGGGGAAGGTCAGGAGCCTTCCTTTAATACATCATGGGAGCAGTGCCTTACTCTCCTGCTATTGTCATCAAAAAGGGACTCCCCTATGAAGCTGTCTTCAGAGGAAAAAGGCCAACCTTGAAGATGCCATCTGAAAGGATGGGCCCTCTGAAAGAGGTCGTCAGAAGAGGGTGGGCCAGCCTTTAAGACATCAGCAAAAAAGGCTATTGTCTCTACCACAAGACATACTCAAACAGGGAAGCCCCTGCAGAAGTTATCATTAGAGGTCATCATAGTATGGGAGCAGCTAGCTGTATTGGAAGACACATAAAACAGAATGGTTCCTCCATCAGAAATCGTCAAAGGAGTGAGGGCCTTTAGAAGCCAAAGAGTTCAGTGTCTGGGTCTGCCGCAAGATGTCATCAAATAGTGTAGGCCCTCTGCAATATCTATTCGGATGCCCACTGCAAGATAGCCAGCCGTGCTACAAGAGTTCAACAATGAGACTGGCCCAATTTCAGAACCTCATATAAAGTGTATAGGAACCTGAACTCATAAAAAACACTTAATGGAAAAAATTTTCAGGGATTTTTCGAGACAAGGTCTGACCTGGAAATTATTATGAAGCAGATGCTGACTTAGAACTTCTAATTCTCTTACCTCTACCTCCAACATGATTGGCTCAGAGTGTCTTCAAAATGATGTACAGTACTTATGAGTAGCTCTGCTATTAGCTTTCTTCTTTGGAGCAAGTAGCTTCCCCCTTTCCTGGCCTTCAGCAAAATGTGAAATTCAACATTTCAAGTTTTCCCAACTGTAAACAATGAGCTCCCTGCCAGATTCTCCGAATTCAGTGGTTCTCCACCTTCCTAATGCTGCAATCCTTTAACGGTGTTCCTCATGTTGTGGTGACCCCCAACCATAAAACTATTTCCTTGCTACTTCATAACTGTAATTTTGCTACTGCTATAAATCGTCATGTAAAAAATATCTGTTTTCCAATGGTCTTTTGGGGGTTGCAACCCACAAGCTGAGTACATAATTACAACTTTTCCCTGCTGTTTACGAGCCTCTGCTTAATTTCACTCACTTCCACTAGAGGGTGACCAGGGAAAGGAGATGAAGCTCAAACCAAATTCTTGTGTTTGTGGCAGTCAGTCTTAGAAAGGGGAAAAAACAAGTAAGCTAAAGAAATTGATGCCACATGGAGGACAAAATGAAGTCGAGATTTCTGATTGCTGTTGGCTTTTATTTGTATTAAAGCTCTGATCATGTATTAACCAAAGAAAATATGAGAGGTGTTTTACATAATTTCTTTTTAATGAAAATATAGAAAGTGTACACACACACATATGGAATATATTAAACCCATACATTTATAAATCCAGTCTTTACTAAGCCTTGATATCCACGTGGATGTCCCATTCTCTTTATTAAAATGAATTGAAAATTCCTATTAGAAACTTCCACACACACCCCGAGACACACACACGCACACACACACACCATTTAATCAGCACAGAAATTTCTGACACTCTAGACAACTTTCTTTTTTCTTTTTCGTTTCCTAAAAAATGAGTATTGGCCTCAGCTACTGGAGGGGGATGAACTGTGAGGAGTGGCCGGCGTGCTTCAGGGGCTTGTAGGTGATGGAGGCCTTGCCCAGGGAGTGGTTGATCATCTCTGGTTTGATCTCCACCTGGTTGAAGGTCTTGACATTATACACACCCACCATGCTGCTGGCTCTCTCAGGCAGAATGATCATGTCCCTCAGGTGGGTCTTCATCACTTCGGGCTTCTCCATGGGTGACGCTTCCTTCTTGGCCTTTCTCAAGCCCTTGAGCAGTGAGTGCTGCTTCTGCTGCAGGCCAAGGTTCAGGCGCCGCCTCTGGCGGGTGCTGTACAACTGCAGCAGCTGCTCATAGGATATGTCCAGCAGTTGGTTGAGTCACGCTGAGGTAGGTGAATTTGCGGAAGGTCCACTTCCTCTTCTGCTCCACTTCAGCCATCTTGGCTGCTGCTATGAAAAGGAAATATAGGCAGCATCTGCTCTAGATTTCCTTTTTTTTTTTTTTTTGGTATTGGAAATTTTTAATTTGCATTTCAAATGTTATCCCTTTCCCCGTTTTCTGTCCATAAACCCCTATCTCATCACCCTCCCTGTTCTTCTATGAGGGTGTTCCCCATCCACCCACCCTTCCTGTCTCCCCACCCCTGACATTCCCCACACTGGGGTATCAAGCATTGGCAGGACAAAGGGCTTCTCCCATTGGTGCCCAAAAAGGCCATCATCTGCTACATATGCAGCTGGAGCCATGGGTCTGTCCATGTATAGTCTTTGGTTAGTGGTTTAGTCCCTGGAAGCTCTGGTTGGTTGGCATTGTTGTTCTTATGGAGTTGCAAGCCCCTTCAGCTCTTTCAGTCCTTTCTCTAACTCCTCCAATAGGGACCCCAGTCTCAGCTCAATGGTTGGCTGCAAGCATCCGCCTCTGTATTTGTCATGGTCTGACAGAACCTCTCAGGAGACATCTATATCAGGCTCCTGTCAGCATGCACTTCTTGGCATCAGCAGTATTGTCTGGGTTTGGAGGCTGTATGTATATGGGCTGTATACCCAGGTGTGGCAGGCTCTGATTGGCCTTTCCTTCAGTCTCTAGACAACTTTCTAATCAACTTTATTTCCTACTACTCTCTTGAAAAATGTCCTGCATTTTCAGGAAAGCAGTTTTCCAATTCAACAAACATAACCTTGGTGTTTGTAAGTTTGATGCAGAAAATAATTTTGCCCTGTTAACTAATAAGGGCTAGATGGCTAGGTGGGTGGTGTGGAGCATGCCATTAATCTCAGCACTTGAGAGGCAGAGGCAAGCAGGTATCTGTGAGTTGAAGGACAGCCTAGTCTATAGAGTAAGTTCCAGGGCACTGAGAGCTACTTGAGAGAGAGAGAGAGAGAGAGAGAGAGAGAGAGAGAGAGAGAGAGGAAGAAGAGGAGGAGGAGGAGAGAAGAGAAGAGAAGAGAAGAGAAGAGAAGAGAAAAGAAGGAAGGAAAGAAGGAAAGAACTAGAAGCTGGAGTCAAAAAATCATATGGTACCAGAGGTAATTAGCTGATTGCAGTGCATGGTGAGGTAGGCATAGAAAGAATAGATTGTAGGTTCAGAAATTACAAGATGCACAAAATAACTGATGGTGGAATATTACAAGGACAGGAATCAGCTTATAGGGGTCATAAGCTAAAACATGGAACAAACAAAACTAAAACCAAATGGAGTGCAGTAATACACTGGAAAGTACTAAAAAATAGAAAGCCAGAAGTACATACTTATAATATCCAAATAATAACTCAACAATATAATGGGGTAGTACACATCTTATTTACAAAAGGATTCCTTGTATTTGAGTATGGAGGGGATGGTAGAATTGGAAACTCAGTATTCTGTGACCATCATGATAAATACTGATTCAGAAAACAATTTTATAAAGATTGTTCAACATGGGTGGGAAGATGGATAAAGCGCTGAAAGCACACATGTAAGGAACTCCTGATTTCAGATCCCCAGATCCCATATAAATGCAGCCCGATGGGGCTAGACAGATGACTTAGTAGCTAAGAGAACTTGCTTCTCTGGCAGACAACCTGGTTCCATTTCAAACACCCACAGGCAGTTCACAAACATCTGTAATCCCAGTTCTGATCTGACACCCCCCCCTTCTATCCTTCCCAGTCACCAGGCATGCACATGGTATCCTACAGCAAAATGGCAGGCAGAGACAAGCATCCTGAGTAGTCCACAGACCAGCTAGTCTAGCACATACAACAGATTGTCACTCAAACAAATGGAAAGGAAAGAACCAACACCCCAAGGGTGTCCTCTGACCTGTACATTCACTCTAATGCAGACATATACACACATTTTACACACACACACACACACACACACACACACACACAAAGATATAAAAATTAAATTACATTAAAAATTTAAGACATGCTTGATAATCCTACTCTGTATGAATTGATATTCACTATGCTAATTGTATAATAAATAGTAAGTAGTAACAGAGAGGAATGAATGCAAATGTCATCTGACCAAATGATTAAAATTAACATCACCAGTAAGGAATAGAGAGACGACTTATCTTTCAGGTGGGGAACCTGAGACAGACCCAATAACCTTTGTGTAACAAATTAAGTAGCCAAGTATAGTGGCACATGCCTGTAATCCCAACATCTGGGAAGCTGAGGCAGAAGGATCACAATTTTGAGTCTGTGTCTCAAGAAATCCCAGATTATAAAATGCGAGAATGTAGCCAATGGCAGAGCACTTGCGCAGTGTCAGTTCGCCTAAATCTAATCATCATGAGATGTTAAAAAAAAATAGGAAGCAAAGAGCATTCTATTGGGCCAAGAAAAGAAGAATGGGTAGGGAGTGTATTAATAAAAAAAATGGCAATGTCATAAAAGACAAAATCTGAAGAAATAATTGCAGATTAAAGAAGATTAAAGCAACATAACAATTGCAGGCCTCCCTCATCCTAGACTGGATCCTCTAAAAGGTGAGGTAGGGAATGCTATGCTATAAAGGACACTAATTGTGCAACTAGACAATTTGGGATAAGGAGATTCGATTGGATTAAAATCACTGTATCAATATTTAGTCAAAGTTGATTACTATGTTTATGTATAAAAACATCATTCTTGAAAAATATTCAAAAAGGCATTGAGGCCTTGTAAATAATAGAAAATGTAAGTGTCTCAGAAAATATGAATATCTATAAAAACTAGGGGATGGATGAGTTGTAGTGATAACAACATGTGGGTCTGGGCAAAGGATGTATGGTGCATTCTGTAACCATCATGTTCTTGAAGTTTCTGGTACATTTGTGAGTGACAAGTTAGGCAAGGTTGGCACTGATTTCTTAGATTCTCGTTTTCTTTCTGTTAGAGTGCTACTCCCACCCATCTCTCTGTCTGTTGGCACTGATCTCTTAGATTCTCGTTTTCTTTCTGTTAGAGTGCTACCCTCACTCATCTCTCTGTCTGGAAGCCCAGTGCTTTGCAATTCTATCAGGAATGCCCTGAAATCAATTTGTAGAGCAGGGGTCAATGTGGAGGTTAGGAAAAAAATATTACAAAAGGGCTAAAGCTTGTTTAAGAGATTCTGAAAGGAGAACCTACAAGCTGGAGTTTAGGTCTGACTCCGTGATCACAGAAAGCTTGGCTGCAAAGGATCTTGATGCCAACACTCAGTTTCTGCCATCACCAAGTCAAGTAGAAACATGCTGTCCAGTATTTCACAAAAACCCCAGGACACCAACCAAGTAGGCAAAAGCGAAAAATCATTATACAAGTTTTGACAGGGAGAAAGAAAGCATTGCTGCTTGTTTCCTTAGTTACACTGAATGGTTCTTAACTTGATAAATAAAATGGCCGCCATTCTCAGCTGGCCTGTCAGGGATAGGTGTTACAATGAAGAAGATGATTGTTCAGTTCCTGAAGGAAAATGAATGTCTGCTTATGACTTCCCACAGAAGTAACCCAAAGACAGGTATACAAAAGTGCTGCTGCAACACAATTATATATATATATATATATATATATATATATATATATATATATATATATATATATATTTGGAGTTGCAGGCTTTATTTACAAAATCTATGCAATGTTTGCTTTCTGTTCCATAGTATAACCAGATTTTGGTGGGATTTTGGTGGTTTGTATTCGTTATGCTGAAGATTAAACCCAGAGCCTGACTCATGTTATAGACATGCACTACACCCAACTCCCACTTTTATTATAAAAATACCACTTAAAATTAGTTGCTGTCTCTAATAGAACCAACAGTCCTGAAAGATGCCCCTTATATGTGACTCTCTTTCTCTCCTATACTGTCCTGCCCTGTGCTGGACTCATTCATTTTCATTTGTAAAGCAGACTGTATTTAAAATCATTTTGTTGTTGATATCAACCAGGTCAATGGATTTATATTTTCATGGGTACACCATATCTAAGCTTCCCAAAAGAGACACCACAAATGAATCGAAGGGCCCTTTAGCAAGTGGAAAGCAAACAGTCGGTCAATACGAGAAACATTGCCCTAAGAGTCTTGGTGTAATCCTCCCAAAAGTCATTTCCTTCTCCATGTATTCATTTGTCTTTATGGGAATGAATGTACACGTGCTCTGGTATGCATATGAAAGGCAGAGGAGAACTTTAGGAGTCTATTATTTCTTTCCACTATGTGGGTCCTGGGGATTGGACTAGGGCTGTCAGGCTTGGCAAAAGGGGTCTTTACTGCTGAGCCATATCACAATCCAAAGAGATTGGTTTATGAATGACACAGAAAGGGGATGGGTTTGGTATTCTGATCCCTGCCCTAATTTGAGAAATCGCTAAAATTCTGTTGTGCTTCTATAATCCCCATCCCTGGAGAAGTCACCAAGGGTTTGCACAATGCAAGTCTGGTGTGGTAGGTCATTCAATATGACTAGGTCAAAGGCTGAATATTTTTTGGTCGTAGTTGGGGATTGTTTGTTTAGGGAGCTATGAGAGCAATTCTTATTCACTAATAAACATATTGGAAAAATAAGCATAATCTATTTTTTCATATTTTCTTCCAGATTTTTCTCTGACTTTGTCAAGGTAATCATCACAGCACACACATACATTTTTCTCAGTCTTGTCACCTAATATTATAGCATTTTCCCATGTCCTTAAAGAATCCTCTAAGGATTCTGATTAGTAACTACATCAGTATCCCAATGTGTAACTGTGTCAAAATTTATTCATCATTCTTTTTAATGTCAGAGGCTAAAATTGCTGCTAATTGTTCAGTTTCCTAAATTAAAACTTAGGTGAACATCTTGCATGCAAAATATTGCCTATGTTATGAAGTATACATTGCCATGGTGTCTTAGAACAGAAATGTAAAGACTTACATATTTTAAAGAGTCTGACACATAGTGTATCAGTCAGGGTTCTTAGTCACAATTAACAAGGCTGATTGTACAGCTGTAGAATCCGTAATACAGAAGCTGCTTCAAATGACCCAGGCAAGACTTTAGATCACTTCATCAGTCTATTACAGTCAAGACATGAAGAAGGAAAGGGAGGGACGGAGGGAGGGAGGGAGGAAGGGTGGGAGGAGAGAGAGAGAGAGAGAGAGAGAGAGAGAGAGAGAGAGAGACCCTGAAATCCTACCTATTATGGAGGTGACCTGGGGGGGGGAAACAAGGCTGATTGTGGGAGATTGAGCAGAGTAGTTTCCTAAAGTATCTTAAGCTTTTTACAGATTTATGAGGAGGGTTAAGCTACCAGAAAGGATACTTCAACCAAGCAACAGAACTATCATCATGAAAAAAGCTGTTGAAGCCTGCTGGCCCTGGTAGCAAAGCCTGTAATCCCAGCAGTACTCAGGAGACAACTGGCAAGAAGATGGTCATGAGTTCACGGTCATTCTTGTGCATATAGCGAGTTCCAGGCCAGCCAGGGTTATAAGTCTACATAGTGAAACTTTGGGGCCGAAATAAAAGGAGGGACTATTAAAGTCTATGCCAATGACATTCTGTAGACTTGTACTAGCAGTGGTCTTAAACCTAGCTGTAAAAGAGCCTTTCCCCTGCAGTGGTGCCAGTGCCCACTTTAGAGAAATTGATGAGCACAAATGGAAGTCCATGCTGAATCTGGTTCAACCATGTATCCCACTTATGTAGGACTCCTGAAAGAAAAACTAAAGCCACATGCTTGTGGGCTATCTGCAATGGACATTAAGAGTCTGAGAGGATATCCACAAATCTAGAAAGTAAGTTTGCCAGATAAGATAGGCTGGGCATGATGGCACAAACCTTTAATTCCAACATTCTGGAGGCAGATGTCAATCTCTGTGAGTGTTAGGCCAGCCTGGTCTATATGTAGTTAACTGCAGGCCAGCCAGAGCTATACCTTGTCTCAAAAGTTAAGAAAGAAGAAGAAGAAGAAGAAGAAGAAGAAGAAGAAGAAGAAGAAGAAGAAGAAGAAGAAGAAGAAGAAGAAGAAGAAGAAGAAGAAGAAGTGGAGGAGGAGGAGGAGGGGGGGAGGAGGAGGAGGAGGGGGGAGGAGGAGGAGGAGGAGGAGGAAGAAGAAGAAGGGCGGAGGAGGAGGAGGGGGAAGAGGGAGCGGAGACGGAT
The DNA here is from genome assembly GCF_011064425.1 of Rattus rattus. Taxonomy (NCBI): domain Eukaryota; kingdom Metazoa; phylum Chordata; class Mammalia; order Rodentia; family Muridae; genus Rattus; species Rattus rattus. Next base: position 100,908,087 of record NC_046172.1, read on the forward strand.
GAGAAAGAAGAAGAAGAAGAAGGGAGGAGGAGGAGGAGGAGGAGGGGGAGGAGGAGGAGGAGGGGGAGGAGGAGAAGAAGAAAAAGAAGAAAAAGAAGAAGAAGAAGAGAGAGAGAGAGAGAAGATAAAAAGCTTGGGGCTCATTGAACACACACACACACACACACACACACACACACACACACACACCATTTCTGCTCTTTGTTCTTCTAGAGAACTCTGCATAATACACTTGCCATGAACGAGGCCTTGGGCTTGATTCTCAGCACTAAAAATAAAAAGGGTGCTTAGTTTGATTTGAATTTTAGATAAAAATGAAGTCATTTTTAAATACTAGTACACAAAATATTTGGAAGCAATTTTAATTACACTATCATTTTTTGTGAGTTTGCATATATTGGGGAAGGGGCACATGTGTTGGATTTGAATTCAGAGCATCAGGATTTGTAGCAAGTTGTTTTTATCCTATGTATTACCTTGCTGGCCCATAGTTTCTTTTGTTTGTTTGGGTTGTTTTGTTGTTGTTGTTGCTGTTGTTGTTGTTGTGTGTGTATGTGATTTGTTCTCACCACCACCATTTGTTTTTTGATACTTATTTTTGTTGTTTTTGTGTGGTTGGTTACAAATCTTTACCCGGAGACTTTTTATGACCAAGTCTTTTACTTCCTGCCCTATATACAACAGATTTCCCCCATCTGGAGATGATATTCATCCATTCATTCTAGCTTATTATGTTTTGTTTTTTTTCTGCTTAATGTATGTGGAAAAGGATAATTAAGAAAAAGATTTTTCCCCTAAACTGTTAATAAATTATACTGGTAGGATTAATTAAAGAACCCAGGGGATTTCTTTTCTCAAAGTATCTCTTTATGTAGTTGCTTTCTCTCTTGTATTACCTAACGGCACAGAGTTCTTCCAATTTCTTCTTTGAGCATTTGTCTGTGTTATTTAAAACCACTATGTGCCAATAATAACAAGAGTCTCACTCCATATCCTCTAGTTTATAAGTCAATAAAGTTAAAAAGTTCTCTCTTCAAGACATGTGTAGCCATGCATACCTGTTATCTTAACATCTGGACACCTGAGACAGAATTGTCTCAAGTTTACAAGCCACCCTGGGTTTGGTACTGATTAAATAAACAAAAAAGCAATAATAACAACAAACCTTCTCTGTACACTCAAAAGAATCATACCTGATATTTAAGTAACCCAAAGAATGATTAAATTGAAGTTTCGATACCAAGTGGCCTTCCTGATTGGTAGTCAGGATTTGGACGGAATCCCCAAGAATGAAAAGCCCACACAAATAGCAAAATAGTAAGGAAACTAGTAATGGTAAAGAAAATTGAAGATTTAAAAGATGTTAACAGGTGGAATATGCTGTAAGAGAGTAGCAGGGGAAACCAGCACAGGAGGGGAGGTACTCAAAGTTGTTTGATAATTATTTGTGGTTCCTTCTATTGAATTCAAAGGGAGGAGTGTCATTGACAAGGGGTGGGTGGTTCTCTATTTTGGTTAATAGATTTTAACTATGAAAGACTTTGTTCACTACAGATGTTCCTCTCCATTGTGCATCAAATTTTAATAATATGCATGCCTGATTATGCATGGGCATAAATAAGATGGCAAATAGGGGATTCTCCCTAAAAGTTCACCCAGTTTCATACATGCCTTATTGTGCATGTATGAAAAACTAGCTCTGGCCAGATCGACCCTCTAACATCATTTGCATGCCCTTATGTGAGTAATAAATTTGCATAGAAATTGTCAAAGTACAGTCGTCCAATCCTTAATGGATGGAGTAACTTATCCCATTGTTTAAAGTAGGTTTACACAGTCTGATTGTCTTAGTTAGGGCTAGTAGTGCTACCATAAAACATCATGACTTGAAAGTCACTTGGAGAGAAAAGGGTTTACTTGACTTACTGTTCATCATCAAAGGAAGTTGGGGCAGGAACTGAAACAGGGCAGGAATCTGAAGATAGGAGTTGATGCAATGCCATGGAAGAATGTTTTACTGGGCTTTTTTAGCATGGCTTACTCACCTACTTTCTTATAAAACCCAGGACCACCTTTCAGGGGATTTCACCACCCACAATCAGAAAGTTAAGAAAATGTCCCACAGGCTTGTCTACAGGCCAATTAAGTGGAGGCATTTTCTCAATTAAGGTTCCTTTTTTCCAAGTGACTTTAACTTGTGTCAAGTTGACATACAACTAGCCAGTACACTCCATAAGATAAATTCCTAAGTCCTATTTAAATATTTGTGGAAGAATAAAATTATTTCTCACTGTGTGGTGGTTTATAGTTATAATCTCATCACTGAGGAAGATGAGACAGGAAAAATTTGAGACTACCCTAGATAACATAGTTAAAAGCCAGTCCAGGCTATGTAGCTAAACTTTGCCTCAAAGAAATATACATTATTTTCTCACCATGAGGTAATTTTTAACCTACATTCTTCTGATAAAAGATTTAGGTCCGGGGTTGGGGATTTAGCTCAGTGGTAGAGCGCTTGCCTAGCAAGCGCAAAGCCATGGGTTTGGTCCCCAGCTCCGGGAAAAAAAAAAAAAAAAAGAAAGAAAGAAAGATTTAGGTCCACTCCACTGTCACCTTCCCATCTTATCAAACTACAAATTTTTAATTTGGCTCCTTGTCAACAAGGGGGTGCTGTGTCTTATTTTATGTTCTCTCCTTTCTTCTGGTACTAAAAGTAACTTTTTCCAGAAAGAAAAAAATTACTGATCATGTTAATTAGCAACACTCATGTCAGGCAAACACTATTACACAAGCCAATTCATTTACTATCATCTGGTATATGAATTGATTACATAAGGTAAGCGCCTGTCTTTGACCAGTCAGTAGCTACCATTAAGGAGTACCTAAGGGCCATTGGTTTCAGCAGGGAATTGTGAGAAGAAGTAGTTGTAATTTCTGCTGAGGTTCATATGTCTAATAAAAAGGGCTAGAAATGTATCTTCTCTATTGTTGGACACTCTATAGCAGAGCTTCTGAAATTTTTTCTATGTACAACCAATTTCTGCCTTAAAAAGGTAGTTGTTTGTTTTTAAATAAATGATTAAATCATTAGACTCTGTGGGAATGTTTGTCAGAATTCGTTAATAGCTTGATTTTATAATTGCCAGTTCTGAGAGCACTACTTCACCTAAATATGTAGTGTAGAGTGGAAGACATATGTTTAGGGACTGTGATGGTTTGGTAGGAATGGCCTCCATAGACTTATTTTTTTTAAAGCTTGACCATAGGAAGTGGCACTATTAGGAGATGTGGTCTTGCTGGAGTAGGTGTGACCTTGTTGGGGGAAGTGTATCCCTGGGGGTGGATTTTGAGGTCTCAAATGCTCAAGCTATGCCAAGTGTGGCACACAGTCTACTGCTGCTTTCCAATCAAAATGTAGAACTCCATCTCCAGCACCATGCCTGCCAGCATGCCACCAGGCTTCCTCCCCTGATGACAGGGGACTCAGACTTCTGAAAGTATAAGGCAACCCTGATTTAATGTTTTCCTTTATAAGAGTTGCTGTCATCAAGGTCTCTTTACAGCGATAGAAAACCTAACTAAGATGAGGACATTTAGAAATTATTGGAGATTCTGTCCTAAAACCAAGCCAAAATTAAGGATGATGGGTTTTTTTTATGAGATTCAAGTCAGCAACTTAACCAGCAATGTTTAAAATTAGATATTCTAACACAATGCAATACAAAGATACACTGATTTGACATTTACATAATAAATGAGGGTGGTAGGAAAATATTGGAAGTTTTTGTTTTGTATAATAAAACTATACTGGGCAGTGGTAGCACATGCCTTTAATCCCAGAACTCAGGAGGCAAAGACAGGTGGATCTCCGAGTTCAAGGCCAGCAAGTTCCAGGATGGCCAGAGCTATACAAAGAAACCCTGTCTTAAAAACAATAACAAAAGCATAAACCCAACAACTATGGTATTGAAGAACAGGAATCTTCATGTGCACAGTAAAACATCATATGCTGTAGTCCACAACATAAAATATTCCCAAATCCAAATCGAGAGATTCCACGTTGGGTGTGCTGGTGTTTATGTCGTGACAGCACATACACTGCATGAGTCTAGTGTTCATAAGCAAGGCTGCAAAGACGTCCTCGAGTGTGACATGGCTCAGTGCTGCCCAAACCACCTTGGATTCATTACACAATTTTTTTTTTTGGTTCTTTTTTCCAGAGCTGGGGACCCAGGGCCTTGCGCTTCCTAGGCAAGCGCTCTACCACTGAGCTAAATCCCCAACCCCTCATTATACAATTTTGAATAAATCTTCATGTATTGCATCTCAGAAACCTTTTCCTGTTGGCATTTTTTCTTTGCAACACCCACATCCAGATGTGTAACTCTATATAGTTCACAAGCCACAGTTCAAGAAGCTGTTGTACAGTAAATCTATAGAGGGTTTGACTGCATGAACTTTGGCAGAAGTAAAGGTCTATCTGTTTTGCAGAGAGAAACATCTATTTTAAAGTTTTATTGGCCACACCATTGAAAATAAATGAACTTTGATTCAAGCATGTATTGGAATATATCTCCTCCCAATGCCCCTGGCCCCTACTTTCTCCCTGCCAGTTCCCATTAGGTCCCCATTGTTCCCCATAGGGCCTAGACAGTTTCAGTTCTACATATTAAGAGCCCCATGGCTGGGAGTTGTCCTCTGTTCTTCCTTCCTGGTACTGACATTCATTCTTAAAGCAACAAGCTTTGGCTGCAGAATGACTCAGTGATGAAGAGCACTTGTTGCTCTTGAAGAGGAGCGGAGTTCAAGTCTAGAACCCATATGTTATCTCATCTGTATTCCAATTCCAAGTCATCATGCGTCCTCTTCTGACCTCCCTGGGCATCAGGCATGAGTTTAGTGAGCATGCACGCGCACACACACACACACACACACACACACACACACAAACACACAAACACACACACAGATATGTATATGTATACATAAAGTATAATTATATGTATCTATACACATAGTGTATATATGTATACACACGCACATCTTTACAGCTACCAGTCTAGTCCATGTTTCCATATCTTCATTTTGGGCCGTTGTAATTGCTATTTAACTAATTTCCACTTCTAATTTTTGCTCTCTCTCTCTTCTTTTTTATTTTATTTTTTTTTTTTTTTTTGGGAGCTGGGATTGAACCTAGGGCCTTGTGTGCTTAGGCAAGCCGCCTACCACTGAGCTAAATCCCCAACCCCCTAATTTTTATACATTTAGTGTGTGGTGTATGTGTGTGAAGTTTTAAAATTATGCAGATTATTTGAAAAAAATATCTGGAGTTTGGCCAAGGGTGTCTTGACTTTTCTTTCCTAGACAATGGGGAACTTATGAATGTTTAAAAGCACAAAAATAGTCATGGAGAAAATTAAACTGATGGCAATGTGCAGCCTATTGGAATCGCCTAAAGGCAGGAAATAGATCTGTGAAGATGGGAATGGGGAAAAAAATGAAATAGACACAGCACATTGTACAGAAAGAGCCAAATGACTCCAGACATTCAACAAGAGTTCAACTTCAGAAAGTCATTTGTTGTAGTGGCGCAGGGTGGCACAGGCTTGTCATTCCAGATACTCAAGAGGTGAAGAACGGATAATTACAAGTTCAAGGCCTGCTTGAGCCACAGAGTAAGTTCAAGGTTACCCTGTTTCAAAACAAAAAGTGAAAAGAGAGCTGGCGGTGTATGGTCTCAGTGGTAGAGCCCTTAAGTAGCAGATGTGAAGAGCGAGATTCTGTGTTTGGTTCCAGGTGGTAGGAGAGGAGAAAGGGAAGAGAAAATCATTTCATATACATCACCAGTCGATGAATAAGGAACAGAAATATGTGACTGTATCAACACAACCATGAAGATTATACCCAATAAAATTCATCAGCCCTTTATAGGAAACAAGCTTGAAATAGTAAGGAGCATCTCCTAATTGTCAAAGAGCACTTTTGTCAAAAACCTATTTACTCCAAATCTAATGTTAGTGTTTACAATACTTTGTAATAGTTTTATTCCGCGGGACTTGTCTCTAATTTTTAATGTTGTTCTTGCTGGTCTATACAGTGTAGTAAGAGACGAACAAAAGAAATATAAGAATTGAAAAGAAAGGAATAAATTTGAAATTTTTCTACATAGAAAATTCAGTACACGCAGATAGTATACAAACTACAAAGTACAAGAAGTCAGCAGGATTGTTAGGCTTACAGTAAATGTTAAAAGGGCAGCAGAGACAGGCAGATCTCTGAATTCTAGGGCAGCCTGGTCTATAAGAGTTAGTTCCAGGACAGCCATGGCTAGACAGAGAAACCCTGTCTTTAAAAAAAAAAATTCAGTAGACAAAGAAGCAAGATGGCTTAGTGGATAAAAGTGCCTGCCATCAAGCCAGAGAAACAGTTCAATCCCAGAGACCCACATGGTAGGAGGAGAGAATCAATTCTGATAATGTGTCCTCCAGTCCCACCCTACACACAAACTCACACACTCACACACACTTACAGACATACACTTATACACACAAATAAATGCTTACTTAAAAAATTCAATAAGGTCCTGTATACCTATACTAAGTTAAAAAAAGGAAAAAGATAATCATAGTAGAACAGAAGTTATTCAATTATGAGCCTTTGATAAATAAATCTAACAAAAGATTTATAAACCTTTTTTGATGTGTTTTATTACAAGGTAATATTCTAAAAAGAAAAAAATCTCCAAGTATTGTATGTTTAGGAAAGATAGAGGACATAATAAAAAAGATGATGTTTTCCCACCTGACATATAAATTCTGATAACCTGACCAAAATATCTACAGTTCTTTTGTTAAATTTACTATATTGATCGTCCAATATATATGTAATAGGAAAAGTGCCAATACCAATACATTTTTAAGAACAATATGAGGACATTTTCCTTCTTATAAAGGTAAAGCAATGAAGAGGTGGAGCTCCTGGCACAGGAGTGTACCACAGAAGCAAAAACAGACCCACCTCAAGATGGAAACTTTTTATATGGTAGAGGTCACACCAAAACTAAGAGAAAAAAAATGAACTGGGGAGATAATAAAGGACTTACCTCACATGAGAACCTCAGTTCGAGAATCTCAGAACCCATGTGAAAAAAGGTCAGGTGTTGTGGCACACTCTGGTAACCCTGGTGCTGGAGGAGGAAGATGGGGATCCCTGGGGCCCCAATGGTCAACAGACTTAGCCTACTTGAAGAGTTACAGACAGGAGACGGTACCATCTCAAAAAGGGGAGCAGGCAACACTTGAGGAATGACAGTCAAGATTGTCTCTGACTTTCCATGTGTACCTGCACATGTGAACACACAAAGACAGCAGGCAGGCAGGCAGGCAGATACACACACACACACACACACACACACACACACACACACACACACACACACACACGAAATGAGAGACTGAAATGATGCCAGAATAGCTGGTTTTCAGAAGAGAGAGCTATGTGATCACGAGCACATGCTGTGCACACATATACACCCAGGTAAATTAAACACGTGGACACTTTTAAAAAACTTCTTCCGGAAGTTCGATGATAGTACTCAGGAGAATGAGGATAGAGAGACATGGGAAATGGAAAGTCTTAAAAATTACACAGTATACTGCCGCACTGAAGAACAATTGGACAACAGATGAGAAAGAAAGTGCTACATTAAACAAACCCAGAGAGACTCTCACACATGCGCACATATAATACTGAATTCCAGTAAGTATAGTGTACTTTTGGAATAAAAAAAAGGCCTAGTTATCTTTGCCTGTCAATTTGACACAGCCTTGAGTCATTGAGAGAGGTAATTACATAAATCAGATTGGCCTGTGGGCACGTGTGGCTGGGTGGGTCTTGATTGATAATTGATGTAGAGTTCTTGGTCCATTATGGTTGCCTACATTTCCTAGGCAGTTGGCCTGGGCTGAAAAGGAAGCTAGTTAGGTGTGAATCGGAATGAGCCAACAAAACAGCATTCCATCATGGTTTCTATTTCAAATTCCTGTTTATGTTCTTGCCTGATTCCCTCAGGGATAAAACTGTACAGTAAAAGCTGAAATAAACTCTTCCTTCCCTTAGTCACATTTTCTGACCAAGTTACCTTATCACAAACAGAAAGGTAACTAGAATGAAATGACGTTCAAAATAACAAACTACATGTAATGTATTAATTAACTGATTAAGTATTTCTTCTGAAATAAAACATTTCTTCCTGGAAATGGAGAACTAAAGGCTTGTAAGTCAGAAGCTTTATGAGACTTAGGAAGCTTTGAAAGTTGTCTGATTCACAAGGTCATTCCCCAAGGTTATAAAAAGCAGTAAACAGTCGCTCCTGGAACAGAGGCTGGTGGGAACTGTCTGTAGGTTGTGAAGCTAAGCTTTTTGGAGTAATGGTAAAAAAACGAATAAATAATCCCAACAATTTGTACCAATTCACCAACCCCAAAATTAGATAAAAATTATTTCTTTGTTTCTGTCCTTAGTGCCATATCTGTTACGAATAGACACTTGTTTCTCTCCCCAGGATAAGTCACACAACATTATCACAACATTATGTGAAACAGGAGACACACAAAATCCTTAGGAAGAGTATGGGGATGGTTCAGTGGTTAGAGTACCTGCATAACAAGCACAAGGTCACTTTTTTGCACTGCCCAAACAAATTACTATGTTAAACCACAAGCACAGGTTGCAAAATGATATCCCCAATAAGTTATGCAAAAAAGGAAATGCAGAAGGAGAGAGAGAGACCTGTTACAATTGACAGAAGATCTGGATTTCAGCTATTCAAACAAGGTCATAATGAATTTTGCAGGCAAATAATGGGACCAGAAACTATCATCTTGACTGAAGGAAATAACACAGACCCAAAATGATATGCATGGTGTGTGTATCACTGATAAGAGGATATTAGCAAAAAATTTCAGAATACCCATGATACAACCCACAGACCATAAAGTTTAACAAGAAGGAAGGGTCAAGTGAGGATTCTTCAAACTCACTTAGAAGGGGGAACAAAAATAATCAAGGGAAGCAGAGGTAGAGAAGAATCTGGGTGGGAGAGGGGGGGAAGAGGGGTCAGATCAGGTATAGGGGGGGGGAAATAGTAGAGAAGCCCAGGAGGGCCAGGAAAATGAATGAAATATGATGCTGCTAGGGGCGGAGCTGGGAGAAATCTAGGAAGTTCCAGAGACATGGGATATGAGAGACTCCAGGACTCAAAAGGGGTGACCTTAGCTAAAATGCCCAACACTGGGAGATAGAACCCAAAGAGACTATCCCCTAGTTGATAGACAGGATCTCACTGGACGGATGGGGTCACCAATCCACCTTCAAAAATTTTGACCCAAAATTATTTATGTCTAAAATAAATGGGGACAAAAATGGAGCCAGATACTGAAGGAAAGGTCAGTGACTAGTCCAACTTAGATCCATCACATGCATAGGCACTAAAGCCTGACAACATTCTGATGCTATGTTATGCGTGTAGAAGGGAGCCAACATGGCCATCCTCTGAGAGGCTCTACCCAGCATTGACTTGAGACAGATGCAGAATGTAACCCAACCATTAAACACTAATCAAGGACTTGGAAAGAGGACTGAAGGACTGAAGGAGATGAAGGAGAATCACAACCCCACAAGAATACCAACAGTATCCTTCTAACCTGAACCCTGGGAGATCCCCAGAGACTAAGCCAATAACCAATGAGCACATACATGATCCACCGTCCGTCCCTGGCATATGTAACAGAGGGACTGCCTTGTCTGACCTCAGTGGGAAAGAATGCACCCCTAATCCTGTAGAGACCTTGCCCCAGGGGAGGGGGGGATAACTGGGGGCAGAGAAGCACTCTCTCTGGATAAGGGAGGGCAATGGGGTAAAGAACTCTGGGATGTGACCAGAGGTGGGGACAATATTTGGATGTAAATAAATAAAATAGTTAATTTTTAAAAAGGAAATTCATGGAAAGGGTCTGAGAGATGGGTAGGATGATTGAAAGCCCTCTTGCTTTGCAGATGACCCAGGTTTGATTCCTAGCACCCACATTGTGGCTCATAACCATAGGGTAACCCAGTCTCAGGAATCCATTTTTCTCTTGACTTCTATAGACACCAGGCATGATAATATGTACATACACACAGGAAAAACTCACATTACATTAAATAAAATCCTGAATCTTTTAAATGTGAACTACATATGTTATATGGATAAGTAAATATGTAGTAAAAGTATACAATCTTGCCAGAAATAAAAACAGAGTGCTAGTGGTATCTTTGGGGTAGCAAAATTGCATAAGTCAGAAAAAAAAAGTTTGAACTAACTGGGCTGTGAGATGTCTCTCAAACAAACAAAACAAACAAATGGTGAAGGGAGGGAGAAGGGGAGGAAAAGAAGAAAGGAAGCAGGAATGAAGAAAGAAATGAGGGATGAAAACAAGGAGGAATAGGAAAAAAAAAACAAAGTAAAGGGAGAGAGAAAGAAGAAAAATTATTTCGAGGCAGTGGAGAAGCAAGGATCAAAGAAGGCAGGGCAAGGACTTAACACACACGAATACTTTGTTATCATCAAGCCTGAGGGTACCATAACTGGGTCTCTTGTCCTCCATGTGTGTGAAAAATTTTTTTCATCAATTCAAACCATTAATTTTTTAAAAGTCAACAAGGGGATGATTGACAGACTGTGGGCATATTATTTGTCAGGGGAGAGGGATGAGTCAGGTTGTTTATCTGGTACTGATATCAGTGACAAAGAGCACGATCAGAAGCCACTTTCTGAGGATGCTGGCTGAAGTCAGACATGATAAGCTTCAAAGGAATAAAAAAGGGCAGAGATGCACAACAAGATGTATCGTGCTGGAGATCAGAACAGGAAACTAGCTTGCCAAATTAGTGACAAATCAGGTCATTCCCTGTGAGCACTGATGTTTGAATGTGTCCAGCAAATAGAGAAAAGCATTTAGCAGCAAAGAGACTCCAGAAGGAGAGGAGGACCAATAATTGAGCTCAGACAATGAGAACTGAGAAAGGTTGCTCATTAACAGTTCTTGACAGGCCAGGGACAGAAAGCTCCAGTGCTGAAAGTGAGTGACACCAAGGAGAAAGTGTTAGATGACCATGCATTTAGAATGTGGAAAATGAAAAGGAGGGCAGTGTACATATATTAATTACAGATATGCTTGTATAGTAAAAGTGTAAAAACTGATTATACTGAAAGGAAGTAGACCATATACAAAGAAAATACATGTTTTAAAATGCATGAATTGTATATATACTTATATGTACATATATATGTAAATTATGAAATGTTTTTCACTCACAATACTAATAAATATGCCCTCCAAAGTCTCTCTTTCACAGTGAACAAATATATTTCCTTTACATAGATTATATGACTGTGACATATACATAATAATATGTCCTATAGATGTTTTGCATTTGGGATGATCTCAAGCCCATGTTTTCATGACAGAAAGAGTCAGTCTTAGGAAAAAAGTTATTCATAAAAGGACTGTGAGGAATGAGAAGGAACAAAGTAAATATCAATTTATGCCACATGCATTTCAAAAAGAAATATGAAACCGGGTCAATGCCATTAAGAGGATTCAAAGCAACATCCTCCAAAAGGAAGACGGGAAAATTGCCCCTGACTACTAATGGAAAGCAAACATCTGAGAGAGGTGGTTTGCAGAACATGTGGTCAAAATGAAGTTCCCTGAGCTGAGGAGACAGACAAAAATAGGAAAGAAGTCAGGAGATTGGAGGAGTGTTTTCACAGAATACTGATTAGCAACAATTCTCACAGGTATAAGGGCCAAGGGTTACCCCTTCCCTCCTCTTAAAAAATATTAATTTATTTAATTTTATGTATATGTATGTTACTGGGTATATATATAACAAGAATATATAACTGGATATAGAAGAGACATCTGGTTGTAAAAGCCACCATATGGGTGCTAGGGAACAAACTGCAAAAGCAGTCTTTTTTTTTTTTTTTATTTGCTTTTTTTTTTTATTAACTTGAGTATTTCTTATTTACATTTCAATTGTTATTCCTCCTGGTTTCTGGGTCAACATCCCCTAACCCTCCCTCCCTTCTCCAGGGTGTTCCCCTCCCATCCCCCCACTGCCCTCCCCAACAATCCCGTTCACTGGGGGTTCAGTCTGGCAGGCCAAGGACCCCCCCTTCCACTGGTGCTCAGCAGTAAACATTCTTGCCACAGAGCCAACTCTGCAGCCCATTCATCCCCTTCTTGCAGTGCTGGAGTAGGAATCCAAACACTCTACCACTGGGCCATTTCAGCATCAGGGGCCACCATTTTTGTATTTAAAAAAATTCACCTGTTTATTTCTTCCATGTGTGGTTGAACGAATGCCAACATGCATGTGGAGGGCACAGGACAACTTGCAGTTTTCTCCATTTGAGAGCGCCTGAGAATGAGCTTGGATCATCAGCCTTGTAGGCAAGCATCCTTATCCAATGAATCATCATGCCACGCCTCACCGGCCCACTTTTGGATTGTCAGCGACAGGGTCTCCATAGTGTAGCCCAGACTGACGCATCATTGCTACCTACTAAGATCAGGCTTCTTTCCTGGTAGAATCCTGGGGATCCTTTTCTACTTCCACCTTACAGATGCACTATGATTCCAGGCATGAGCTCTCAGCTGGCAAGGGACACAGCATTGTAAAATTAACAGGCATGCCAGCTGGAATAACACCCTTGTGTAGACAATGCATATTTGAATTGCAGGCAGGCGTTGGCAGTAGTGGTTTACTGGCAAACGAATCTGTTCCTCAAAGCTATTAGTGAATCAACTCATCTGCTTTTATAAAGTTTTCTGAGACATCATGCACTGTAAGGTAAAAATATGTTAAAATTGAAGCATAAATCTGAAAGTATTAACTTCCAGCTACTTTGTGTTTTAGAGGATAGATATAGATATAGATATAGATATGGATAACGAGAGCGAAGACTGGTAGTAGTGACCTCAGTACTCCATATCATCCAACACACTTTTCAGGAAGCTACTTGTTTGGGCATCAGCACTATGCTGCTATTATGCATAGCTGCTGAGCTGGCGGAAATGAAACAGACAAAAGACTATGCTCACGCAGAGCTTCTACCTGCTGAAAAATCTCAGTCAGCAAAGTAAACTTCTTACAGGCGTCATGATGCTGCAGATGCTACAGACAGAAAACAAACAAATCAAACAAACAAAACAACAGCAGCCTCTAGAAGGGATGGATTGCATCTGTATCACAGTTAAGATGCAGGGAAAAGCCTTACAGGAGAGCACTTCAGAGTAAGAGGAGAGGAGTAGAGGTAGCCTTGCAGCCATCTGGGGTGATCTGCATCTCCAGACAGAGGAGCAATCAGCCGTGAAAGGCCTGAGGCTGGAGCAGGCTTGACCTGATGAACATTGTGTAAGCACTCCTGCAGTGGAGTTGGCCAGATGCGTCAGCAGGAGTGCGTCTGCATAGAATCATTCAAGGGACCTGGAGTTTTACCTAGCGATGAGCGGCATGGCAGTTTCTGTTTTCGACTTCTCTAATACAAACTTTCACTTTCATTGTTGTGTTGTGGCACCTGGACAGGGCCGAGGCTGTGCTAGCACAGAGGCCATTGGGTGGCTGCTCTCAGTGGAAGATGACCACCTAGAAGAGATAATGCAGCTTTTTAGACCCTAGCATTAGTAGCAGGTGTAAGAACTGCTCTTGCAGGTTAGAAGGGCAGAGCAGCCAGGTTTGCCTGTTTGAGCTTTACTGTCGTTTTCTCGTTGCTGATTTGTGGTATGGATTGGAATCCAACCCACGAAAGAAGAATTAAGAGCAGGCTAAAATGGCGTAGGACTGGTAGCTGGGAAAAAGTTTCTACGCCATTAACTGATGTGAAGGGCATGGTGGATATCCATTGCAACCTAGCACTCAATAGGTTGCAACAGAGGGTTCCCCAGATTTTTTCAAGTCTTGCCTGAACTACAGTGAGACCCCCTGACTTAAACAAAAGTTAGTGGAGACCACCGCGAAGTTATACACACATCTGCACTTGATTTATTGAGCTATCATTAGAAACAAAAGTTCTATACATCTGTTCATCTACATATAACCTAGCAGTCTCCTATATTTATTTTTATCAAATTATTTACATTCATTTACACTCAAAAATTATTCTACTTTTTGATAGACTCAGAAACACTGAGTTTGCCAAATTCTGGGTTTGTTGGTTCATAAATTTTTCAGCAGTCAACTATCCTGAAAGAGAATGAGAACAAGGCAAGGCATGTAGAAAACATGGGCCACTTGCATATGGATCAGCTGACCATGAATATCCATGAGGTGCCATTCACATAGCGTGGTGTGGCTGTCCTTTCTTGTTTCCTCTATGCAGTGACTTCCAGAAGCATACAATATAGTACAACATTCTGACGTACTCTCAGAAATCATACAGTTGCTGGGAGGCAATCCATTTCTCCAGCACAAGCATTGCTTTTCGCCACTGGTTCCTGGTGTGCATGTATCCATGCTCCTGCTGATCTCCCAAGGACTTCTAGGGAGGAGTATCACGATCTTATAACCAGGTTATTATATAATATGAACTATATAAATGTGTAGTCTCTACCATGTTGCTTTGAACACCTGGCATCCTTGGCAGTGCTCCCATCCCCCAAACAAAGTTTGTCAGGGCTCAATGAAAAGGACTGTAAAACAGATCTATATCTCATCACATACATGTTTTGCTAAGCAATTCCACTATTACGGTTCTTCTGCTACCATGGAAAATTCTCAAGTGTACACCTTTCTATGCAAAGCAGTCTAAAAGCAGGAAAGGTAGTTGTGTTTCTTCATGTCGCACCCAGCTTCTACACATGTGTGCTTCTATTTTATTTCATGTGAAATGAGAGAGTGTCTGCACACATCCACCACATCTGTGTCTGGTAGACTGAGCCTGCTGTGTCAGCAGAGGCCTCGCAGGCTGGAGATGGAGTTTCAGTATGGTTGGGGAGCCACATGTCCTCTCTCTGGCAAGAGCTAATACATGCTTTTAGCTGCTGCTGAGGCATCTCTCATTCCATCTTTCCCGTCTGGCTATAAATATAATACTTTGTGAGAATTTCGCATGTTCAGAACGAGTTTTGATCACATCCACTCCCAGTCTCAACTCCTTCCAGATACACCTCCCAACATATCTCTCCTCTTTCCTCTAACATCTAGTGGCCCTTTAATAGTAGTGTTATGTATATGTAAGTTGATTTGCCTGAATCTCTTCTCTGTGTACCATGTGTGTGCTCAATGTCTGTGGAGGCCAGAAGAGGGTGCCAGATCCCCTGGAAAATGAAGTCACATGATCAGGTTGTGGGCCACTATCTGATGCTGATAGTAGGAAACACATTGGATCTGCAGGTTTCTAGAAGAGAACTCAAAATGTCCTCTTAGACACTGAGCGAGGTCAGTACTACTACTACTACTACTACTACTACTACTACTACTACTACTACTACTATTACTAGTCATCGTCGCCATCGCCATTGTCTTCTCTTCCTCCTCCTTCCTCCTCGTCCTTCCTTCCTCCTCCTCCTCTTCCTCTTCCTTCCTCGCTCCTCCTCGCTCGCTCCTCGCTCCTCCTCCTCCTTCTTTTCTTCTTCTTCTTCTTCTTCTTCTTCTTCTTCTTCTTGTCTTTACAATCTACTGAGCTCACTAGCGCTGCTCATGCACATGGATGGGCCCATCCACTCGCAACAAAGGACAAACTACCAGTGACCACATCCACAAAGGTAAGTGACGCCACAGCAGCGCCGTCATCAACTGACAGTAGCTGTCATAGGGCGGGCGAATAGGGACCCTCAGCCCATAGCTTAATCTTGAGTAGGCAGCCCAGCTGCAGGTAATTTTGAGCACAATCCTACATATACATGTCCAGTAGTCGCACTTCACCGCATTCCTCTCCATACTCAGCTTTTCCATTCTTCCAGCCTCTTTTCGATGTTCTCTGAGCCACAGCTGAGGCTTGGTACAGATGTCCCATTTCTGGCTGAGCACTCACAGTACCAGCTCAGTAGCACCTTTGACCACTTATGAGCTTCCTTTTGTAGTAGGCTGCAGCCCACTGTAAAGAGAATCCTCCTGAGCAAGGCTGAGAGCAGCACTGGGAACTATGTGGCCCACAGAAATATTTAGAAGAATTGACAACAGGACGCTTCTAGCAAAATAACAATAGTATGTTCTCTCCCCAGGCCTTGTAATGGGCTTGACTGAGCGCTTACCATATACAAGACATGAAATCTCCTGTTGAGTAGGCCTCACCTATAATCGAGAGAGTCACTGCTCTCCACAAACAGCTTACGTTTCCACATTGTAGCATGCAGCAGCAACTTCCAGCTCTGTAAAGCCTCTTGATGCTCCTCAGACCAGCATTCCACATAGCACTCTTCAGCACTCAGGGAAGCCAGCCAACATGGCGTGGGTTCCTAATCAGTCTCCTAATTCATTTCTCTCTCTTCCTTGCAACCCATGTAGTGTGTTGTCTTGCCATCTGCTTACAGTAACAAGATAGTCCTGCCTCACAGATAGAAGAGACAAACCAAAGCAAAACATATAGCAGTAAAATAGAGGACATGAAAGGACGAAAATGTTAGCACTAAAGAAGAACACGTAATGAACTGATGGCCCAGCCATGCTGAGCTGAAAATGAGTTCTCCTCTGGCACCCGCAGGCTGGTGTGGGTGCTGTGTCCAGGAAAGGGGACTACGTTGCTGTGGCCACAGATAACTCACTGGCAAGATGGTGATTGGAACGTGAATTGAACAGTTGCCGGTGGCTGAGCTTGCACTGCCTTCACTTTCCCTCACTGATTTCCCACAAGGTAGTTTACACCTCTGCATGGTAGACTCCAGGATGGCCAGCTAGCTTGGTTACATGGTGGCACGACTGAGGCTCCAATAAAGGTGTACTAAAGACCACACAGGTACTAGATCACTCTCTTTCTGTCTGTATCAGCAGGTTATGTCATGTCAGTCTGGACTTAGCGGCAAGTCCATCTAGACTCAAACAGGACATGTGGAAGACAGCAGGACTGTTATTTCTATGACGTTACTGGGTGTAGTCCCATAGCTTCACTCTCAATTGCTGCTGTCTCTGCACTAGGTTTAATGCTCTTTAAATTTTAAATTGAATTGTGAACATGAGCTGCCGTTTTTTCTTACCTTGTTCCCCATTTTATAGCCAGTTTGCTTGAAAGGAGAAATGCTAGAGCCACTGTGAGAAGGGCTCATGATGGGAGGTATTGTTGCAGATGCCTTTGAGGAACACAACTTGCCACACTTAATCCAGCAATACGTAACCGAACGAAGTATCA